>NC_073696.1:160077243-160182243 GCF_029784165.1 Wyeomyia smithii | reverse complement strand
TTCGTGGGCACTACCAGGCGGGATTTATGGGTGTCCGCGCCACCACGTTTTGCAGAAATGCCGCGAATATAACGTGCCCACACATCATTTGTTCATCAATTTTAAATAGGCGTACGACACAATCGATCGGGACAACCTATGGCAAATTATGCACGGCTACAGATTTCCGGACAAACTGACACGGTTGGTCAAAGCGTGTAGCTCGAGTTTCGGGGGCACTCTCGAGCCCCTTCGAAACCCGAAGAGGTCTAAGGCAAGGTGATGGCCTCTCTTGCCTACTGTTTAACATTGCCCTGGAAGGTGTCATTTGAAGAGCGGGGATTAACACGAGTGGCACGATATTCCAAAAGTCGGTTCAACTGTTTGGTTTCGCCGACGATATCGACATTGTGGCTCGAACCTTTGTGAAGATAGCGGATACGTACATCGGACTAAAGGCTGGAACCAAACGGATTGGACTGGTCATCAATGCATCGAAGACGAATGACATGAAAGGAAGGGATTCACGAGAGGACAGTGCTAACCTTCCACCTCGAGTTCAAATTGGTGATAATGAAATCGAGTTGGTTGATGAGTTCGTGTATCTGGGCTCACTGGTAACTGCCGACAACGATAATAACAGAGAAATTCAACGGCGCATTATGGTAGCAAATCGTGCATACTTTGGTCTCCGGAGGACGCTCCGATCGAGTAGAATTCGTCGCCGCACCAAGTTAACCATCTACAAGACGCTGATCAGACCGGTAGTCCTCTACGGGCATGAGACATGGACTATGCTTGTGAAGGACCAACGCGCCCTTGCGGTCTTCGAGCGGAAAATGTTGCGTACCATCTTCGGTGGATTGCAGATGGAAAACGGAGTGTGGAGAAGGCGAATGAACCACGAACTGCAGGAGCTGCTTGGGGAGCCATATATCGTCCACACCCCTAGGATAGGCAGGTTGCGGTGGGCTGGGCATGTTGTAAGGATGTCAGACGACAGCCCGGTAAAAATGGTTCTTGAAACCAATCCGTCAGGGACGAGACGGAGCGGTGCACAGCGGGCAAGGTGGATCGATCAGGTGGAAGACGACCTGCGGACCCTACGCAGACTGCAGAGCTGGCGAACTGCAGCCATGGACCGAGTGGAATGGAGCCGACTCTTACGTACAGCAGAGGGCACACCACGGCTTGGGACTGTCTGGTAAGGTAAGGTAAGGGCGGGACGAATTTTTTCGGGTCAGCTAGTCTCCAATGAAACATACGACTATAGCTCGACTAGATATATATGCTGCCATATTTGAAAATGTCGTGAATTCATGATATAAGAGCAAAAGGTTTTTTGTTTGTCGAATTCAAATGTGGTTTTGCGTTGGCTGGAGGCACACTTGGCCACACCTGGAAAACTCACGAGGTAAGTCGCGTATCCGAAATTCACAAAACAACTACTAACTCAGAAGGAACACGTGTTTCATTTTGCGGATTTGTTCTCTGGAGTTTTATTCCCTAAAGAAATAGTGCATTGGTTCGAAGAATCAGCTTAATTGGCCGAACCATCTAAAACTTGGCCTGATACGTGGAACCAGAAAATCATTCTCGATGTCTCGATGGCAGCTGGAATAGTCTAATTCTGCGAAGGGTAGATGTACGCACCAAATTACTCCAGAGGTATCCGGTTGGGTCGAAAGACACCATGGATGAGTGAACATTTACTGGACACAGTTCCTATCAGGCCACGGTTGCTTCAGGCATAATATGTACAGGTCCCATGCTGCATCATCCCCCATGGGTCCTTTGTGCGTGGATGTGGAAGAGAGCAAGTCTTCTTCGCATGACCACATTTTGTACGTAGCGGGGCAACTACCAACACGCCAGTGGTAGTTGATTGCTAGTTAGCTAGTAAGTCATAAGAGTTAAAAAGGTACATCAAGAACAAAAGCCACTCCCCGACGTAATCGTCGTCCCGGAAATATTAGAGCTGGAGACTAGAGCTGGAGACTAGAGGCCTTAGTGGGTCCGGAACAGGCTGAGTAGGTGTGTAGGGAGCATCACTCACCTAGTTTCATCCCCACACCCTGTTCTCTTCTTAGGTGTCTGTTTACAGATTTCCCTGCCAACTTATAGAAAAGCCAATGCTATGGCAGCAAAGTCAAACCCCATGGTTACTCGATTTTCATCCTAAAACAAATCATATTATCAATGTATCAATGCAGAAAAATTCAAACGTAACAATAAGAAATTAAACAATTGATAAAAGAGTTCCGGTGCTCAAGCACTCTCAATTGCAGCTATTGAATTCATCCTTGGACGAGAATGGAATAATTCGTGTTGGTGACTGGCTGAATTTATGAAAGGAAATGTATTCTGTGAAGTCATGATTTCACCAAGGTGTCGTCTTGTTTTCATAACTAATAATCGCTTACCGCCTTCGCAAACTGCTACATGGTGGAATCTCTACAACACTATTTTACATACGAGATGAATTTTGGCTTTTTTTATACGGGGATTCGACTGTGACACTAAATTTGATTTTGTTTCGGCTTAGCAGTCTCAATAAAAACAGCGCTGATCTCTATGGGGTCATCGCCAACGTTTCGATCCGGTTGGTTGGGATCTTCATCAGGGCCTATTTTAAAAATTTTTATTCCATTACATAAAAAAACATAGAAAATTGAACATAAATTACATTTAGCTAACAACAAAACAGAAAGAACTCACTCGACACTAATCAGCTTGTACAGTTACAGAAAATATCCTACGTGTGGAAGTCAGGTTCGAAAGGGGGGAATTGCACTGCGTCTGAAACATCTATTCTAGTTCTATTCTCACTTTTTTAAATTTACTCTAACACTTTAATACAATTGTTTTATTTTGCTAATTAGCGGCTGCTATTTGGGTTCAACTGTTTCCCACAAAAAGATGGTGTACGATGGGGGGTTGTGTTTGTGTTTGTGTTGGGGGGGTGTTATTTAAAGTTGTGTGTTCGGTTCTACTCTTTTTTGACGACGCATTCCTCATCTCTCTTCGATCTTTGATCGAGAGTAAGAGATTTGCGTACGCACAGCTTAGGTTGTCGGTGTCAGTCCGATGGTTGACCGTGTTGGTTGTAGTTGCGATGTGGCACATCTCCAACACTTGCAGAACTTGTGATTTGTAGGCACTGTCGAGGATGGCTGGCGTGTTAAGGTCGAAGCGGTGGTTGTACTGGATGCAGTGATCGATCATTGCTGTCTTTCCCCGGAGTTGTTGGATTTCATGATCTTCGTTTTGGTGGCCATTGGACACCGGATCGAAACGTTGGCGATGACCCCATAGAGATCAGCGCTGTTTTTATTGAGACTGCTAAGCCGAAACAAAATGAATTTTGGCTGATATACGAAAGGCGAGAAATTTGCAGTCTAATCAGAAAATGTTACAAATGTATTCGAGCAAGCCCACGACCAAGAAGTCAACCCTTCGGACAATCACCCGCGTCGTATTTTAGCAAATAAGTTAAAAAAAAATAAGGTTATCCCAATAACCTCTTTTGAAAACAAAAATAATTTTTTATTAAAAACTTTAAAGATTAGCTGAGCGTTGCTGGCTATCCGATCATGGAGGAATAACAAACAAAAAAGTTAAAAATTAAAAAAAAAAAAGAAAAAAATTAGCCGGAACGGTTTGTTTGATTCGTATAAACCTTAAACGGTTTGCTTGAATTGTATAAACCTTAAGCGGTTTGTTTGATTCGTATAAACCTTTGAAACTGATTCTAAAAAAAATATGTTTAACGAATTTGTGGAAAATAAAAACCGGAACAAATTGAACTATTCAGTGTACCGTACTGCATCGAATTTCGAACACTTAAGCTATGGTGTAACTTTTTGCACTAAAAAATCAACGAGAAATGAAATTTCTCATCAATCTTGAAAGTTTTGCATGTTGGTTATTTTATTGTTGTTGCAATTAAGAGTCATTTGTATAGATTTAGTCATCTTATGTACATAAAAAAAGGAGAATACAAAATTCGACTGTGATTCAAATTCCGAGCACTTCAATGTAATCGCTAAGAGATAGACGGTCTGAATACCGACTCTCACCTTTTCCAACGCCTGCTGATTATCTGGAAGCGGCCGTACTGTAGGGAGCTATGCATCACAGGGTGCAGGACATTTCAAGGAACAAAATGGTATAAAATAATCATACTTTTTATTACACTAGCTATAATAGTAATTCGAATTTTATTGTAAAGTGTTCGAAGTGTGAGTCAAAACGGTATATTTTTTTTTCTTCACAGTCAAAACGGTATATCATGTGAAAGCAAATAAAAGTAGAAATTAGGTAAACAAAATAACGTATATGACTAATTTTAGTGAAAGTCGCTGCTTGTCCGGTTGGAATGTCCGGGGGATATTATTCATATGATTTAATTTGTTCAGTTTTTAAGGTTTTTGATAGTTTTTAATTTCTAAATCATACGAAAGGCTCTTACCTCTCTTCCACCCATTCCCTTTTCGTTTTTATTTTATTTCAGTAGAAACTTAACATGGTACAAAATTTGTTTTCTTGCTGGACTTTTTGAACTGAAATCACTCTTATGTTTATCATAATGTGATCGAGCATCATGTTTAATGTTATATTTCTTTTTTTTTTGTAGATTGGAATGAACGATTCTGCTGTTGTCCAAAACAAATAGTGCCATAGACGATTTGTTCGAAAATTAAACAAGAGTGCCTTATTAACGTAATAAATTGATTGTGACAACTTTGCGCAAAAACACAATGTCTTCCGCTTTGCTCGAGGCACGGTCATTCCGCCCATTTAAATCTAGCGAGGAATATTTATATGCTATGCGAGAAGATCTAGCAGAATGGCTTAACATCATGTATCCAGAATTACACATCAATGTGTCTAACTTCATGGACAGATTGGATACTGGAGTTGCACTGTGTAAGGTAAGCACCCTTTTTTAATAGGGTAGGGGGGGGGTTGATGTTTTGTGATTAAGTTAATTATTTACTAATATTTACTCAGAATTTATATTGCATGTTCTGCCACAAACTGTGACATATCAACACTATTACATATATTTCAAATTTTATTTCATTAAAAGATTGGTTTCCGCAGTTAAGTGAATATAATTGTAGGAAAATTCTAAACCTACTTGTCAAGCGAAAGAAAAAATTAATTTGAAATTAAACCTTGATCTAATCTCACACTTATCTTATCGACTATAAAGTGAGCTAATCGTTGTGATTGAGGATTGCAACGATTTTTGTCGGAACTTATTGATAATTTTTTGTTTTTCTTCATCTATAATTTATTTGACACGACACAAATACAAATTAATGTTTAACGACGCCCATTATCTGGTAGCTTACTTTCTAAAGTATCTTAATAACTAAAAGCAAATTTTTTATCTTCGCTGTCGACTACGAGCTGAACCTAAATCTAATTTAAAGCTAGAATGTTTTGCATTAAAAGCACTGGTTTGTTGTTTGATGGTTATCCCATTGCCATAGGTAAGCAGCAAATGTAATATGTTCCGCTACTGGGCCAAGATATTACGGACTGGCATATTGGGTTGTCTCTCTCGGGCGTTTCCAGATCCGGGGTCTTAAAGTGTTCTTGTCGTTTGAATGGATGTAGGCGGAAGGGAATAGGACTAGACTGGGGCGGGGATGGATTTCAGGAAAACGTATATAAGGGACATGTAGGGTAGGTCACGGCTCGCCAAGACATCACGAACAGGAACAGCCGGCTGCCTACCTTCGGCCTGCAGGGAAGCTATTAATTTAGACCTGGCGTCACGGTGTACAGTGCATAACCAAACAACGTGCTCTATGTCGTCATAACCTTCACCACAGGCACAGATACCACTTTCCCCGAGCCCAACACGACGGAGATGCGCGTCAAATTTATAGTGATTGGACATAAGCCGGGACATCACGCAAATGAAATGCCGACCTACATCCAACCCCTTGAACCACGGGTTCGTCGATACCTTGAGGACTATGGAATGTAACCACCTTCCCAGTTACCCTTAATTCCATGAATTTTGCCAACTGATGATCGTATTCTAAAGTACAAGTGTGAAAAATTCATTGAAAGCAACTGGTCTTTCATAAATGTCACCGTTTGTTGCGCCCACCTTAGCCAAAGAGTCCGCTTTCTCCTTGCTCGGTATAGAGCAGTGAGAAGGGACCCACGCTAAGGTAATCTGAAACGATTTTTCGGATAAAGCACTCAGATGTTCCCGTATTTTCCTCAGGAAATACGGAGAGTGCTTAACATCTTTCATCGATCGGAGAGCCTCAACGGAACTGAGAGTGTCCGTTAAGATGAAATAATGGTCCATGCGCATTTTTTCGATAATCTCTAGGGTGTACTGAATTGCAGCTAATTCTGCGATGTAAACAGAAGAAGGATTATCGAGCTTATGGGAGACGGTTAAATTGTTATTGAAGATACCGAAGCCAGTGGACCCATCGAGAAGTGATCCGTCAGTGTAGAACATATTGTCGCAGTTGATGTTTCGATATTTATTGGAAAAAATTTTGGGGATCTGCTGCACGCGTAAATGATCCGGGATTCCACGAGTTTCTTCTATCATAGATGTATCGTTAAACACAGTAGAATCAGAAGCATTTAATAATTTGACACTGTTTGGAATATTCGGAGAAGGGTTAATATTTTGTGACATGTGATTGAAATTAGGGTTTGCAATCCCGGGAACGATTTCCCGGGAAATAGCTTTTCCCGGGATTCCCGGATCCCGGGAACAAAAATATTGATTCCCGGGATCCCAGGATACGAGTTCCGCGAAAAATTTTGCATGATTCACTATAGTTTCTTATGCAATATTGCAATAAAATTAAATACGTCAAACTGGTGCGACCTGAAATAAATCATTTTATAAAACTTAAAGTCAGTATAGTATTTCAACGTAAAAATCATCTTTGCATGTCAATTAGTAAGCCTTCAAATGCTCTAAGACTGACTTTTTTTGACTCGTATTGAACTGATTATTTAGTATTCTATCGTTTCCTTCCGGTTTGTCTCGGTCACAGAAAACCACCTAACGGCAAAATAACGAAATAACGTAGTTAATTAACCAAAATTCTTCCTCGAAATCTTACGTTCTAATCAATAATGATTTAAACTCCAAAAGGGTTTGAAATGTTGTTCTGTCAATGAAAACTAGATTTAAAACGCAGTTTATTTAAAAAAATCACAATAGCATAGCAAATATATTTAAATGAAAAAAAAAAGTAGCGAATAGGTTTGCCACCGCTCAAGTAAACAGTAAATATTTACTGTAGTGTAAAAAACATTTTGCTAAAAAAGGCCGTAGCAAATGTTTTCCGCGTCCAAT
Source organism: Wyeomyia smithii (assembly GCF_029784165.1). Taxonomy (NCBI): domain Eukaryota; kingdom Metazoa; phylum Arthropoda; class Insecta; order Diptera; family Culicidae; genus Wyeomyia; species Wyeomyia smithii. The sequence goes on along the minus strand of NC_073696.1, from coordinate 160,174,910 downwards.
GCCTGCCTAACACTAAGTTTTCTCTTCAACAAACTGAAAGAATTGGACACCAGTTTTCAATTAGGTGTAGCAAAAGCTGTAATCGGTGATTTGAAAGTATTCTAGAAATCGAACATCAGCGGAGATTCAGCAGACTTGAGCAAAGTTTTACAGAAGGAAATAAAATTTTTGAGCTTAACAGAAAATTGTCAACGGATCTGAAGCGATTGTTTGACGACATGATGCCCTTTAATTTTCCTCTTCTGCAAAAATATACCACAAAAATCGATCACGAATTTTCGATGTTAACTTGAATATGTTTTGTATTTCATTTGTTTTTCATGCGAATTGAGAATGAAATTTAAACAATTTTTTATTACCTTTTACTGATCAACTACATTAAAAATCATTTTGCTAAAACAATTGTCTGTTCCCGGTTCCCGGGAATACCCGGGAAATGAGATTTTTTATTCCCGTTTCCCGGGAAATCGATTCCCGGGAATATTGCAAACCCTAATTGAAATACAATGACATAAAACGGGTTTGAGAATTAAGTTCGATTAACCTTTCAAAATTTTCAATCACAGGACGGTTCAAGACCTCACATTTGATAAGAATACGAGAAGACTCCAGAAGCGGTTTTTCAATAGTAGAACTCCAGCTAAGACCTCCAGACTCATCGTATGAGTCGACTGCATGCAACCTAAAGCGATACGCAAAAAGCGATATTGTATTCGCTCCAGTTTGATCAAATGTTCAAGATCTCACATTTGATAAGAATACGAGAAGACAGGCTCCAGAAGCGGTTTTTCAATAGTAGAACTCCAGCTAAGACCTCCAGACTCATCGTATGGGTCGACTGCATGCAACCTAAAGCGATACGCAAACAGCGATATTGTATTCGCTCCAGTTTGATTAAATGTGTGTTTGTTGCGGAGCGGAAGCAGAAACACCCGTATTCAATTACAGACAATATCGTTGTTTGGTAAAGCCTTATAAGGTCTCCTGGGTGGGCTCTCTACCATGATCCGGTTATTGTACGAAGAAAATTCACTCTTTGTTAGCTTTTTTCATCAGATACCTAATGGGACAACCCCAAGTGCCTTAAGAGTCGAACCAGACACCAAGATACTTGTGTACCAAAACCTGAGAAATCGTTTAACCCATTATTTGTAGCTGGAGCTGAGCAGGCTCATGCTTCCTAGAAAAAACTACTATCTCAGTCTTCTCCGGAGAGAATTCGATACCTAGCTGTAGAGCCCAAGCAGACAAATTGTTCAAGGTATCTTGCAATGGTCCTTGCAAATCGGCAGCTTTGGCTCCTGTAACAGAAACCACGCTGTCGTCCGCAAGTTGTCTTATCGTGCATGAATTTGCCAGAAATTCGTCGATGTCATTTACTTTAATAATTGTAAAGAAGGGGGCTTAAACATGAGCCCTGGGGAAGACCCATGTAGCTAAATCGAAAAGTTGCCAAATCGCCATGCGTAAAATGCATATGCTCTTCGGACAAAAAATTGTGCAAAAAATTGTTCAAAATTGGAGAAAATCCTTGTCGGTGAAGTTTGCCCGAAAGAATGTCAATAGAAACGGAATCAAAAGCCCCCTTAATGTCCAAGAACGCAGACGCCATTTGTTCTTTGCGAGCATATGCCAGCTGAATATCTGTTGAAAGCAACGCAAGACAATCATTCGTCCCTTTGGCACGGCGGAAGCCAAACTGAGTATCTGATAGTAGACCATTTGATTCGACCCAGTGGTCTAAGCGACTTAATATCATTTTTTCCATCAATTTCCGTTTACAGGATAGCATTGCAGTCGGCCTATAAGAGTTGTGATCAGAAGCTGGTTTACCTGGTTTTTGGATGGCGGTTTTTGGATAGATGGAAATAATGTATAGAGTATAAAAAAACATTTTATTATTATAACTGTAGTCTAAATTTGCTTGACGAAATAAAAAAAATAAATAAATGGATCACCTTCACTTGCCTCCAATCCTGCGGTACAATGTTTTGCTCCAGGAACTTATTGAACAAGTTCAACAAGCGCCTCTTGGCATTGCCGGGAAGATTCTTCAACAAGTTGAATTTGATTCTATCTAATCCAGGCGCGTTATAGTTACAGGACAGGAGGGCAACTGAAAATTCTGCCATCGTAAAAGGTGATTCTATCGCGTCGTGGCCCGGAGACGCATCGCGAGCAATGTTTTGCTCAGGAACAGAGTTCGGACATACTTTCCTGGCAAAATCAAATATCCATCGACTTGAAGACTCCTCGCTTTCGGTGACCGTTGCGCGATTCTGCATTCTTTGGGCTGTGTTCCAAAGAGTGGTCATCGATGTCTCCCTCGACGTCTCGTTCACGAACCGACGCCAATATCCGCGTTTGTTTTGCTTTAGCCATGCTTTTAAGCTTGGCATCAAGCTCCGAATACCGTAAATAGTAGCCAGGTACACCCAATTACGTGAAATTTCGGTGTTCGAAATTTTTTTTTTGATTGCAAATGACTTAAAAATGCATGAAACGTCGAGAATTGGGGTCATCTGAAAATTTTTTTCTTTGCAAAATTCTACTCTCTGGGACTTGATCGGTTTTTCAATTGTGGTTGGCGGAGGTCAAAATAATTAGAATTTATCATTTGAAATTGATCACTAGTCTCTTGAAATAGCTTGTATAATGATATACACTATAACTAGCATCGAATACATTATGTTTCGTCAGGGTGGTTCATTTATTCGGCATAGGGTGGTTCATAATATTGTGAAAAATGAGTATAAAATTAATAAAAGCACTTCGGTTCGTTTTATTGGTGTGACGTCTTCGACAAAGTTGTAGATAATAATTCCGTCTTTCCAAAAAAATTACACTTAAAAATTTATTTGATTATTTAATTTAAGAAAAATTAAAAATTAATTTTTCAAAAGGGCTCAATTTTTAAAAACTTGATTTTTTTAATAAAACCTACAAAAGATTTCCAAAACAATGAAACCAGTCCGATCTTTCAGAAATCAAGAAAAATAAGTTATAATTTTTTGAAAAAAAAAAATTTTTTTTGAAAAAAAAGAAATATATTTTGAAAAAAAGAAAGAAATATATTTTCAATTTTTTTTAAAGGCTTTTTTTTGGAAGGACAAAATATTATTCACAACTTTGCCGAAGATACTATGCCGTTTCGACTGTAGACATAGTTTTAATTTCCAATAGAGCACTCTATGAGGAATTAAGGATATTTCTACAATCAAAACGGTTTATTTGATTGGCATAGTGTATCTGGCAAAGTTGTAAATAATAACTTTGTTCTTCCAAAAGAAAATGTATCCTGTGAAAAAAAATTAAATTAAAAAAAATATAACTTTCTTTTCTAATTTCTCCATGGCCGGTTTCGTTGTTCAGGTAAACTTTCGTAGTTTTTATTCAGAAATCAGTTTTTTTAATTGGGCTGTTTTGGATAATTAATTCATAACTTTCTTTTATTTTTTTTCTTCAAAAAATTAATGATTTGTTTTTAGAGTGTATATTTGTTTTTGAAAAACAAAAATATTATCTACAACTTTGCCGAATGCGTCACACCGCGCAAACGAACCGTGTTGGCTCTAAAAATATTTGTAATCATCAATACCTATTCAAAATAGCATTTTCAATAGCTTTTCAAAAATGAGTTGTGTTTCAAAATATTAAACCAATAGCACAACATGGCATCTTTTGCCTATAAAAACGTTTATGCAAAGTTTCAGCCAATGGGCACGTTCACGTATGAAATCCGGTGGCAAAACGGACAGCGACGGCCTCATTGTTGTTGAGTTTGCACTGAAGGCAGCACGGACGAGTTCTACAGTGCGTACTTGCGGAAGCGAGATCTCAAGCTGAGGATTATCGGACTAGACTCTGATCGAACCTGTCTATCGAAGCACGCAAGTTAAAGTCTGCAGCTCTACACATAAAGAAGACTGGCAAGCTGGAATCGGTTTACACAAAGGAAGGAATCGTTTACATCAAGGCTACAGCGGGCGGACCTCCCATCATCATACAGGCCGAGGACGAACTGGATATATTTCAGTAACTATACTTTCCGTTCACTTTATTTGAAGTAATGTTGACATTGTATGTTTTTATTATTGTAAATTGAATTAAAGTCAGAGATATTTGTTTTCTGCTCCTCCGTAAAAATGCAGCCCTCAAGAAATTGCTTCCCATACTATACTTGATGCCACCGTCACACAACCACACCTCCACGAGCATCCCGAGAGCCGTGGTTAATGCTGCTCTTTTTCCAGGAAAATTAAACATCTGTCACGGAAACACCCAAAGTCTTTGTGCGCGAAATAGTAGCAAACTCGATGAGGTTCGAAACTTCTTGATTGATTAAAAGGTTGAAATTGCTTGTTTCACTGAGTCATGGCTAAATTCCAAGACAAGCGATCGCAGTATCGGTGTACCTGGTTACTCCGTTATTAGAAATGACCGCTTATATAAACGTTGTGGTGGTATCGCCGTTTACTATCAGGAGCATCTAGACTGCTCTAAAGTTTTTGGTTCAACGCTTACTACGGACTCAACGGACAAAACTGAATGTTTAGCGATGGAGTTTCGAGTAAATCGTCATAGGATATTACTAATGGGGATCTACAATCCCCCAGAAAATGACTGCTCGTCTTTTTTAGCTGAGAAGTTGGCAAGTTTAGCAGTTTGCTACGAAAACGTGTTTCTTGTAGGTGACTTTAATACTGACCTACTTCGGCCTTGCACTAAACGTATGCTTTTCAACTCGATACTTCGTTCTTTTTCCCTGTCATCTGTTAGTAATGAGCCAACATTCTTCCATTATGAAGGGTGCTCGCAGTTAGATCTTTTTATAACCAACTGTAACGAGAAGGTTTTACGGTTTGGACAGGTCAGCTTTCCTGGGTTGTCACAGCACGATTTAATATTTGCGTCTGCCGACTTCGACATTACACGGCCCTCAAATCAGCGTACTTATCATGACTATGTAAACTTTGACCCACATATTCTGGAAAACGCAATTCTGTCTATCCCCTGGAACCAGTTTTATGAGATGGAAAACCCAAACGATTCCATGGTATTTTTCAACTCGCACATGAAACGGGTGCACGATTCGAGCATCCCTGAGCGTGTCAGTAACAGTCGTCGATGTCACAATCCATGGTTCACCGGAAGTGTCCGACAATCTCTGCTCGAACGAGACTTGGCGTATAAGGATTGGTTGCAAGCTCCAATACATTTAAAAGACGTTAAGCGGCAGCAGTACAAGGTGCTGAGGAATCGGGCCAACATGAAGATTGCACAAGCCAAACAGCAATATTTGAATACATTCTTGGACAGCAGAACCCCGTCAAAAATCCTATGGCAGCGGGTAAAGAGTCTTGGAGTTGGAGAGGACAAACAGTCGGGGGCTTGTGGTTTCGACCTAGATTACGTGAATCGCACGTTCTCAGCAAATTTTTCAAACAGTACACATCAACGAAGTCCAATACCAAGATCAGCACCAGCGTCACCATATAATTTTAGTTTTCATTCTGTGCGGTACTGGGAAGTTGTTAATGCCATCTGGGACATCAACTCGAACGCTGTTGGAATGGACGGTTTACCGATAAGGTTCATCAAGATTATTCTTCCGTTAGCTGTGCAACATATAACGCACCTTTTCAACATGTGTATCGAAACTTCGACCTTCCCTGATTCTTGGAAGCATGCCAAAATTCTACCGTTAACCCTCTCCCGCTCACAAGGTTTATCATTAAAATTTATGGCTCCACGAGAAAATTCAAGCTGAACACTTTGTAGACTAACTAAAATTACTGTGAACTGTAGTATTTTGAAGAAAATGCCCAGTGATGCTCTGAGGCAGCATATAAAAGTTTATGGAACAATCGTAAGCACAACAAACTATTTTATGTCAAGATATGATGATTATAATTCTTGGTGCTCTAGAGTCACCATGAGCGGGAAAGGGTTAAAGAAAAAGGCACACTTGAACAACGTCGAAAATCTGCGCCCTATCAGTATACTTTGCGTTGTCGAAAGTTTTTGAGAAGCTTTTCAAACACCAAATGAATTCTTATATTGAAGCTAATGACTTGCTCACAGAATGTCAAGCTGGTTTTCGTTAAGGACAGAGCATTAAAATCGCAGCTTTTCGCGTGTACGACGATTTAGGTGCAATTGTAGACAAAAAAGGTTCTGGAATACTGCTATTGCTCGATTTCTCAAAAGCATTCGATACAATCCCGCACAGCAAATTATTAAACAAGCTGAGTACACAGTTCAACTTCTCATCTGCTGCCGTAAGTCTGATGAATTCATACCTGCGTGGGCATAGGCAAACAGTTCTTTGTGGCGATCGTTGCTCCGGCAGTGTCGAAGTTCCGTCCGGTGTCCCTCAAGGCTCAGTGCTCGGCCCACTTCTGTTTCGCTGCCATATCAACGACCTTCCAACCGTTCTGAAGTACTGTTCCATTCAAATTTACGCTGACGATGTACAACTCTACGTTAACCAACTTGGACCCTGCGCGCGCAATTTAGTCAGGATGGTGAATGCGGATCTTGAACGAGTAGCAGACTGGTCGCGACGAAATGAACTACACGTGAATCCAGCTAAAAGTAAAGCACTGTTCATCACAAGCCGACGTCGCAGAGCGGGTGGGTTAGTTCCGCCAACGCCTGAAGTTGAATTGAACGGTCAAAGCATCGAAAGGTCAGAAAGTGCCAGAAACCTTGGATTTGTCTTCCAAAGTGATTTGCAATGAGACGGTCTGATTGCGCAACAGTGTACCTCCCGTGTGTGATTTTGCAAATGACATGAAAGCATTCAACATTTTCGCGAGACACAATCTTAATTTTGGTTGAGATAATTTTTTTTGCACAGAGTAGTTATTTGATACATTTTGTAAATTTGTTTTGTAATATCTTGCTATTTTACATATAATTCTTCCAATTCAACATTGCCACCCTAACGACAATGATATAACAAATATTATAGTTTCAGGAATTTTTCTATTGGTATTCAGTGAAAAGTGTTTTTTTTCTTTCATTTTATACTCATTTTTGTACAATATTATGAAACACCCTATGTCGAATAAATGAACCACCCTAATGAAACATAATGTATTCGATGCTAGTTATAGTGTATATCATTATACAAGCTATTTCAAGAGACTAGTGATCAATTTCAAATGATGAATTCTAAAAATTTTAAACTCCGCCTTCCACAATTGAAAAAATGACTAAGTCCCAGAGAGTAGATTTTTGCAACTAGCACGCACTAGCTACCCTATCTGAATGGGAACAGCTTGCCTATCTAGGAAAAGAATACTTAGCGATCACCTTACAACATATTAATCATTGAACTAGGCTCATTGCGGCTACGATTGATACCAACTAATTACCAACCACGCCATATTGATATTTTTGAAACTTTTTATAATCTTGAAACGAAAATCGAATCGTCGTCTGACTAACAAATAAATTGAATATCCAAAGTTGTTTTGATTTATCTCTGTATTGAAGAACACGGCTAGATTTTTGCCTTTCTCCTGGAAAGGTATAGCAATCACTAGCAAAACCGAAAGTATAAAAGTGCTCCAAAGGGCCAAATGGCATATATCACTCGACTCAGCTCGACGAGCTGAGCATTTTCTGTATGTGTGTGTGTATATGTGTGTGTGTATGTGCAGATTTTTATTCTCATACACTTTTCTCAGAGATGGCTGGACCGATTTTCATTAAATTAATTGCAAATGAAAGGTCTTATTGCCCTATAATGCCCTATCAAATTTCATTGTAATCGGATTTTTAGATTAGAGGTTATGTATCAAAATGTAAAAATCATGAAACATCATTATCTCAAAAACTGCACAACCGATTTGAACAAAATTGGTTTCAAATCAACGGGCTACCTAAAATACCTTTAACTTTTGAATTTTTTGAAGATTGAACATGTGGTTCAAAAGTTATGAAAAGAAACGTGTTCTGAAGACTGTTAATTCTCACTAATGTTTCTCAGAGATGGCTGAACCGATTTTCATAAAATCAGTGTCAAATGGAAGGTCTAGTTGCCCCAAAAGACCCTAGTGATTTGTTTTGCAATCGGACTATTACTTTGCCTGTTATGTTTAAAAATGTGAAATCCAGCTATGAAAAGGAACATATTCCGAAGACTACTTGGACTCACTCACTTTTCTCAGAGATGGCTAACCCGATTTCCACAAAATTAGTGTCAAATAAAAGGTCTAGCTGCCTCATAACACCCTATTGAATTTTACTGTAATCGAACTGTAACTCCGTCTGTAATGTACCGAAATGTGAAAATCACGAAACTTCATTATCTCTGAAACTACACAACCGATTTGATCAATATTATTATCAGATGAGCGGGCTAGTTAAGGGTTGACTGATGAATTATGATTGAACACGTGGTTTCAAATTTTGGCTACCCTATACGTTCCTATTTCATTTGATTATAATTGAATTTAAGCAACCGTTATGTATAAAATTGTTTATAAAACAACGAAAGTATATTATCTCAAAGATTACATGACTTATTTGAACATAACTAGTGTCATACGAAAGAGTCATCTCTCAAATTTACAAATAACAAACTTCATAACAATTTGATATGTAGCTCAACAGTTATGGAAAGAAAGGAAATTTAAAGACTATTGAAAACTATACCTGCTTTGATCGATATATGTGGCCTCAACATAATTTAAATGTGGTATCGTACTATTTGAACGTTCCAAATTCATTGATTGCTTGCGATGCTGCAAATGCACGACGAATTGGTAATAGGATATGATCAAAGTCAAATAACAAATCATTTGAAATGATTGGTTTTATCGAAATGACAACATCCTCGACTTTTGGCTTCTATACATCGCCTTAATTCTGAATATATTCATATATGGTGGTATTCGGTCATTTTCAGCAGATTTTCTGGCATCAATTTGACACCGGAAATACCCATATTGTTGTTTTACAGAAACAAAAAGTGGTCGTCTTTACATTAAAAACGGTGTCCAGGGTCAATGTTTGGTTTCTATGCATCATCTCGATTACGGAAATATCCATATTGAGTATTATTCGGTCATTTTCGACTGTTTCCTAGAAGTTGCCTTTTAGCTATTTAAAATGGTGCCTGAGGTCAGTTTTTCACAAACCGGAAGTCGCCATCTTGGATTTCAAAATGGTATTTAAAATAATTTCTGGCCTCTGAGCGTCATTCTTGTTGGAGAAACACCCATATAGGGTGTTATTCGATCATTTTCGGCTGTTTCCCAGAAACCGGAAGTCGCCAACCTAGAATCCAAAATGGTGTCTGTGGTCGATTTTAGCTGCTGTGTATCATTCTAGATCCGGAGATACTCATGTTAGACGGGAATCGGCCATCTTTGGCTGTTTTCCAGAAACGAGAAGTTGCCATCCTACAATTCATAATGGTGTCTGAGGTCAATTTTTAGCTTCGTGTAACATTCTGGCTCCGGAGATACTCATATTGGGTGGTTTTGGGTCACTTTGGGTTGTTTTTCAGAAACCTAAAAGCGTCATTTTGGACTTCGAAATTGCCTGTGAAAACAACTTCTGTCATCTGGGCGTAATTCTGGTTCCAAAAACATTCATATTCAATGGTATTTGGTCATTTTCGTCTGTTTGCCAGACACCGGAAGTCACCATCTTGAAATTCAAGATTGTGTCTGTGAATAATATTTAGCTTCTGTCCATCTTTTTGGTTCCGGAGATACTCATATTTAATGGGAATCGTCCATTTCAGGCTGTTTACCAGAAACCGGAAGTTGCCATCTTACAATTGTTGTCTGAAGTCGATTTTTGGCTTTAGTCCATCATTACGGTTCCGGAAATACCCATATTGATTGATATTTGGTCGTTTGCCGCTGTTTTTCCGAAACCGGAAGTTGCCATTTTGGATTTCATAATGGCATTTGAAGATAATTTCGATCGATTTTAGCTACTGTGTGTCATTCTAGATCCGGATATTATTATATTGGGTGGAAATTGGCCATTTTTGGCTATTTTACAGAAACCGGAAGTTGCCATCTTACAATCCAAAATGTTGCCTGTGGTCGATTATGGAACAAATTTGTTTCTACTAAAAACATTCACCTGCCAAATATGGTTCCGGGGAGCTCCGTAGCCGCAAGGTTACAGTGTCCGCCTTGATAAGCGGGTGGTCGAGGGTTCGAATCTTAGTAGAATCAGGCCATTTGGTTGCCAAAAGACTTTAGCATTGGTTTATTCTCAGGCTTCCCACTAAGTACCTTTCCTTCAATCTGAATTCTACAGTACCTCTGCTGACACTCCTTCTAACAAAAAAAAGTCCCTGTTATAATAAAACTGGTGTGAGTAACGAATGAAAGTTCTCTCCAGGGAATTATAATTACGCGATTTTGTTGGGAGGGACAGAGGCTCGGTATAGTAGAATAGTAAGCTTGGAGCGGAAAGGTAAAACTTACACATAAGCACGGATATGAATGATAAGCGTATCACTTACTTCAATAGTGATACTGTCAATAATATGAAGTGTGGAGTACAGAAAACACTTGGGCAATATCACAATAGATCTAATCTCTGGTCGCAGTGATGAGCCCACACAGGAAAAAAATGGTTCCATTTAGTTGGTTAGCTCTCGAGATGTGCAGAAATTTGTGTTTCATTTCCACTTCCAGAAAAACAAGGGGGTCCAACTATTATGGATATATTTGTTACCCCTTAAAACATCCACATGCCAAATTCGGTTTCACTTGCTTGGTTTGTATTTGAGTTGTGCAGAAATTTATGTTTAATTTGTATGGGACCCCTCCCTTCCAGAAGAGGGAGGGGTCTCAAACTATCAAAGGAACCTTTATCGGCACCAAAAACCCCTACATACAAATTTTCGCGTCGATCGGTTCGGTAGCTTTCGAGCCAATATGGATCAGACTGACAAACAAACAAATAAAAGTTTGAATGAAAAAGGCTGGGTCTGACCGCTAGGTGGTTTAATTTAGGTTTTTTTTCTGAAAAACTGAGCTGAAGCAATCCAATTCATTTTTGCTAACAATGAGATCATTTTTGTAAGCCCGTAATATTTTGATGGCGCATAAATTTTAAGCGCATATGTTCTCAAAATGCACGACAAAATTTCATGCGCATATGCTTGAGAGCTACAAAACCTACCAGAAAACCCTCCTTATTCCTTATCTTTCTACAATATCACCATCAAATAAAATCGATTGCACGATGATAACCAACACAGGTGAAACATTTCTTCCGCGACGAGAGATTTCCTTATTAAAAAAAGTGGCGTGATGTCCTGGTGTGTGTGCAGGAACGGCACAACAAATCAACTTATTACGGTTGCTGTCAAGCAATGAGAAGTTGATGTGAACTTATTGTGGCAAGTAGCAGAGCGCAGCCTCCCCAGCTGGTCTCGAGGTACGATGGTGGCCTAACAAGCCAGTTGTCGTAGGTTCGAGTCTCGGCTCAGGAGAGACTGTTAGTGTCAGTAGGATCGTAGCGCTAGCCCCGCAATTGTCCTGTACACTCAACAGTTGGCTGCGAAGTCTGTGTATAGTAAACAGAAGGTCAAGTTCCGAATCGGAATGTAGCACCAAGGCTTTGCATTGCTTTAGCAGAGCGCAATAATGCAACCAAACTTATTGCGCTCTTAAAGAGGTAATGCCAGCTGCTTATAGTATGCGGTACTCTTTCCATGTGGTTTTAAAGCAGTTTTATTGCCATTCTTATAATTGCTTCAATAAGCTTGGCAAGGGTGCGGTTATCAGAAGGTTTTGATAGTATTTCTAGTTTTAACAGCAGTTTTGCGAAATTGGTCATGAAAACCGCTAAAAGAATGCAATACGACTTAAATTGTTGAAAAGTACTAAGTTTGCTGTGTTACTTTATCAGATTTTTGGAGTTCTACGTCATCAAGGTTCACAAATGCGCTGCAAGATGCTCTAAAGCATTTTACACACATCTTACGGAGACTGCGACAGAATTCTGCATCACACTAAACCAACTCAGCCGCTTTTGTCTCACCTGTATGTATATCATTGCCTGCATATATTTGTTTACAAGTTTGACAGGTTAAAGCTGGGCATTTGAATGACCGCAATAAAACTGGTTTCTATGTTATATGACAGCAAGCTGGAGTGGTTTTATGGGGCAATAGATAGTAATAATAAAACCAATAATAAAGCAAAATCGCATTGACTCTTGCCGGTTTTATTGGAAGTTTTATTAGAGTTTTATTGACAGCTAACAGTGTTCATTACGACTTGCTATTTTTGGCAATGGGTTTAACCGCCATAAAACCGTTGGTAATATTCATTGCTGTGATAAAACCGTTAGAAAACCAAGTAGCTATAGAATTGTTACTTGGGTGTCCCGGGTCTTTACGGGTTGAACTAGTTTTGCCGCCAGTTGTTTTGTTGGGGATAATTATATTGGCGTTGGTTGTATTGTTGTTTTTGGTATACATAGTTTCAATTTTGGGAATTTCGGTTACCATATTTGTTATTCTGATATCTATTTTGGAACAGGTCTCTTGGTCCTCTGTTAGTGTTTTGTTTGTAGGCAAATATTTTTGTGGTATCTGATGGTTTTTCGGATTCAATCTTGGCTTTGGTTAGAGAGTTGAATTCCCTAAATTTGAATAATTGTTTAATGTAATTACTCCTAGCGCCGGTTGATAATGCTTTTACTCCGGCATTTTTGGTAAGTTCGGCCGCCGTTTCTATCGGCTCGTTTTCGTTTAAATAGGCGTTTCCGAGTTGGAGAGTTAGCTTTTCTATTTTTTCAGCAAAATTGACAAAACTATCGCTTTGTTCGGTGGTATTTAGTTTCGCAATCAGCGTATTAGGCTGGACCAGCAGTGGAAATTTCTCTTTTAATCTAGTTATGATAGAGTCAATACTGTCTGGGTTCCACACGGGAAAGGATTGTTTGTAGTGCTACCGCTTTATTTTGGTCGTTAATGAGTGCTTTGCAAGCCTGTAGAGAAGAAATTATGTTGTTAATTTTTTCTGGTTTTCCATCGTAAGGTGGAACCAGAGAGGTGATTACCTTTATTATTCTATTACGCTAGCCATTTTAGAATTGTATAGTAATTTTGCGCGGTTACAAAATATTACTGTGTTTACCAGTGCTATAAATTTAGTTTTTCTTTCTGGGGAGTGTGGTATTGCGATGGATAAAACGTGAGGTTTTACGGCAGTTTAGAAAAGCGTTTGAAAGTTACAGTTATTGTTGCAAGACGTCTGGTAAAATATAAGTAACTATAGATGAGAAACCCCCAAAGAATTCCTAGATATCACATTGGCGATCCTGCCATGATGTGAACTTTCTGAATCAGAGTGAAATGTTTAGTAAAAGTGCGTGTAAGTATTGTGAATTCGGTGTTTTTTTTCGCAATAGCAACACAACACAGAAAGGGGAAACACATGGTTGCCAGTCAACCAATTCCTTACTTGCACTGAGTTTAGCTCCAAGCTAAGTAGGAAAACAGGGAGATCTTGCACCGAGTTTAGCTCCAAGCCGAGTGAAATAGAAATTAAATCTTGCGCTGAGTCTAGCTCCAAGCCAAGTACATGAAAAAGAGAGAAAATCTTGCGCTGAGTTTAGCTCCAAGCCAAGTGAAATGAAAGGTTAATATTGCGCTGAGTGAAGCTCCAAGCCAAGCAGAAAATAAACAGAGATGAAAGTCTTGCGCTGGGTTTAGCTCCAAGCCGAGTGAAATAAAAATTAAATCTTGCGCTGAGTCAAGCTCTAAGCCAAGTTATTTTGTTTTATGTAAATAAACTGCCAACACTACTTGAACAAATTTCTCTGAGAGGAACACGTGAAAGTGAAATGCATATCGACATATATCGATTTATCGATCAAAATAGTTTGGACGTTTCGATTCGTTTTGCTGTATTTATGCTTACTCATACTTTATCGTCGCAAAAACAAAAAAAAAATATTTGAAGGTTTCGTTGCTGTCTTAAACTTCGGGTTATAAAATTGTGGAATGAATCCAAAGAGATGCGAAGCTTGGCGTGAGTCCGACTTCTCATCAGAAGATGGAAGCGGAAGTGAAATGAATTTATTGAAAGCCTGTAAGAGTGCTTCTCGCCGTAAAACTTCGAAAAAAAAGTCGGAATGGCTTTCGGGATCATGGCCATTGAAGCCATTCGATGGATCGCTGCCTACAAATAAACGAAAGGCTGAATGGATTCGGTATCGGGATCAATTCGAGCGCATAGTTTGTGTAAGGCCCGGGTAGATGCGAAAACAAAGCTCACTGGATTGAAGATTTTCGCTGGGGATTATCTGCTCAGCGTAATTGAAATGCAGCAGAGAACGGTGCTCGCTTCGGGAGTAGATATTTATCAGGCTACAGTGGCGGCCATCAATCAATATTTCAACCAAACTTGCGACACGACGATGGAACGGATTCGGTTTCGTGAGATGTGCATGAACAACGAGGAATGTTTTATTGACTGGGTTCTTCGTTTGGAAAATCAAGCAAAGTTCTGTGACTTTAGACAAGAGCAACGAACAGAAGAGTTTATCCAAGCACTTTTGCGTCGCTCAGTGCCAAGGATCGCAGGAAGCTGTATAAGATGCCAAATTTTCTTGAAAATGATTTGCGGCGCATCATTAACAACATTTGGATTACATAAAGGAGGAAATAGACGAAGGCAAGACGCAGGCAGTCGCGGCTCCCAGCACATCACGTGAGGAATTAGCATATGCTCTTGAAGCAAAAGTTATCAATAGGAAGCAAGTAATGCGTCGTGGTCAGCAAGATTGGAAACGGTTCCGTGATCGTTTCGCAAGAAAATTCAAGTCGAATGAGTTTAATCGTAAGCGCACCTGGAGCTCACGGGAAAATTCTGGTCGTCGCTGTTCGAAGTGTGGACAAGTTCATGAACCGAAAGATTGTCGTGCGTTCAAAGTTCGGTGCTACAACTACCAAAAAACAGGGCACTTCGCAGAATATTGTCTTTCATCGCGTAATGGTCCAACCAACACCAATGCCGGATATCGAGTAAAACCGGAGCGCAAGGAGCGCTTCACGTGAGGAGTTGAAACAAGAAGCGGAAAATAATAATCAGGTAGATAAAGAAGAATCTTCCGATGATGCATAGCAATAATGTAGATGCTCATGAAATTGATGAAAATGAATAGTAGGGATTTTGTAAATCCAAACAATAAATTTTCTTTTTAAATAAAATTTTAACTCATATTTGTTTTTTTTTCTTTTTTTTTATCGTCATTACAGTTAATTACTGCGAATATGACGGACAATAAGAGCCTAACTGATCAGAGATTTGTTTGTTGTACGATTGGATCGGAAGATGTCATGTTTTTAGTAGATTCAGGTACCACTGCACAGTGGTACAGAACGACAATTTAGGCGGAAATGGAGTTTTCGATACATTTTTGTGATTTTAGAGCCATACTTTATATGGCGAAGTTGCTTATTATAATTTGGTCTACATTTAAACTGAGGTGAAAATTAGGGTGGTCCTAGAACCAACGAAATAAACCAACTAAAATTTTTATTTGTGGAAAAATAAAATTTTATTTTCAGTAAAGTTGTAGATCACTCGATTTTAAGCAGCTTTGTTGAAGACTACTTTCTTGTAGCTCTTAAATTGACTGAATTAGAGCAATTTTGCCTAGGGTGGCTCTTTTCGAAAATTAGCTTATCTTCAATTTTACCGAAGAATATGTACATCAGTTTTATCAAATAAAAAAAACTAGGCTGTAAAAACCTTACTTTTTCGACTGAAAATGATCATATTCAAACTTATTTTATTCGATTTTAAGAAATAACTTATCTCCAATTTTTTTTTTATGATAAAGTACAAAAGTTGCTCTTTCAAATGAAACCAAAAGATATTTTTTTAATCTGCTTCATTCAGAGAAATCAACAGTTGAAAAGGGCGTATTTTAAAAATTAAAAGCTTAATAGCTTTTCACCAATAAAAGATATCGTTAAAGTATAGCCATCAAAAGTTGCGTCTTTTAAAGCTTTAAAAGTCGTCTGAACATAATTTTACTGAGAAAATTGAATTAAACAAAGTAGAGCGAAAAAACCGTTTTTTAAGAGCCACCCTAGGCAAAATTGCTCTAATTCAGTCAATTTAAGAGCTACAAGAAAATATTCTTCAACAAAGCTGCTTAAAATCAAGTGATCTACAACTTTACTGAAAATAAAATTTTATTTTTCCACAAATAAAAATTTTAGTTGGTTTATTTCATTGGTTCTAGGACCACCCTAATTTTCACCTCAGTTTAAATGTAGACCAAAGTATAATAAGCAACTTCGCCATATAAAGTATGGCTCTAAAATCACAAAAATGTATCGAAAACTCCATTTCCGCCTAAATTGTCGTTCTGTACCACTGTGCACTGTAAGTACGGTTACGACTCATTTATGGGAAATGATCAAACGGAAGTGTCGAACTGTATTCCAGGATGTCGTGTTACAACCAATAGAGGTTCTTAAAGGCTATGCGAACAGTAACCCGTTAGAAATAGAGTGTTTTTTCAGGGCGTTTATTGCAGTCAAAAACGATGGCCTAACCGCATTTTTGGCGAATTTTTTTGTTGTGAGAGGAACGCAGCTTTCCCTTCTAAGCTATGAAACGGCATACAATTCAAATTTGATTCGCATTGGACGACCGCAAATTAATGACAGGCAAATCAATTGTGTGGAAAATGTAAAAATTACAGAAAATCAGGAATTTCCAAAAATTCAAATCGCTGGTGTTCGTTTTCGAATCGACCCATCCGTGCCCCCAAAACAGGTTATAAGATACAACATACCTAAAGCTTTTGAGAGCGCTATGAATGACAAACTTCACAACATGCAGATCAGAGGGATCATCGAAAGAGCTGATAAGGATCAGAATGTCATATCTTACGTGTCACCTCTGGTGTTGGTTCCAAAGGGCACAAATGATTTTCGCAATGTGCAATGTGGACTATCGGGCGGTTAATAAGACCATAATTAGGGAACCCTATCCAATGCCGTCACTGGAGAAAATTTGGGCAGAAATTCCGAACGGAAGTGGCAAAATGTTCTTCACCATGCTACATAGATTTAAAGGAGGCCTATTTTCATGTCGAGCTTCATGAAGAAGTGAGACATTTTACCACGTTTATGACAGCGAATCAGTTCATGCGTTTTGAACGATTACCATTCGGCTTGTCATGTGCTCCGGAGTTATTCCAAAGGGTAATGGAAACTCTTCTACTAGATTGTGAAAAAGGCATTTATCTGAACAAAATTTTGATTTTTGGGCGCACTCTAGAAGAATTACAAATGTTTGTTGCGAAAGTCTTCTTGCAGATCAGAGGGATCATCGAAAGAGCCGATAAGGAGCAGAATGTCATATCTTACGTGTCACCTATGGTGTTGGTTCCAAAGGGCACAAATGATTTTCGCAATGTGCAATGTGGACTATCGGGCGGTTAATAAGACCATAATTAGGGAACCCTATCCAATGCCGTCACTGGAGAAAATTTGGGCAGAAATTCCGAACGGAAGTGGCAAAATGTTCTTCACCATGCTACATAGATTTAAAGGAGGCCTATTTTCATGTCGAGCTTCATGAAGAAGTGAGACATTTTACCACGTTTATGACAGCGAATCAGTTCATGCGTTTTAAATGATTACCATTCGGCTTGTCATGTGCTCCGGAGTTATTCCAAAGGGTAATGGAAACTCTTCTACTAGATTGTAAAAAAGGCATTTATCTGAACAAAATTTTGATTTTTGGGCGCACTCTAGAAGAATTACAAATGTTTGTTGCGAAAGTCTTCTTTTGAGAAACAATTTGACAATAAATGAGCAGAAATCCGCATTCAATCAGATTTCGGTAGATTTCCTTGGGTTTACAATTGATGGGTCGGGAATTCTACCGGCGGCCAATAAAATATCCGATATTAAGCTGTTCAAAAATCCAAAGGATGTTTCGGAAGTGCGCAGTTTTTTGTGAATGCTGACGTTCATCAGCCCGTTCTTAAAAATTTCTCTCATAAAACCAAACCGCTTCGGAACCTTCTATCGTCGACTACTAAATTTGTGTGTAACGAAGAACATCAAATACACGGGTAGAAATAAAATCTCGAAAACGGGCAAAATGACTCATGATTTCATGATTTGGATGTATTTTCATGGTATGAATATACACCATGAGTAAAGACTCATGGAGTCATGAGCCAATTGTCCGTAACGCACCCCGTGCGTTACTGTTTTGCTGACATCATGAGTAATTTGGATTGAAACCATGAAATATGGGTCATGAAATTTGACTCATTTGACTCATGAAATCGGGCGTTCAATTTATGAAATCTCACTTTGACTCATGGAACCATGATTGTGATTTATGAAATCATGAAATGCGAGTCATAAAATAGAGCATTTGGCTCCGGGAATCGAGTGTTTGGTCTATGAATTTTTGCTTTGGCTTATTCTAACCCATGAAATTATGAGCTGAACTCGTGAAATTATGAGTCATGAGTCATGCAATTTAGCATTTGACTCCAGGAATCGGGTGTTCGATTTATGAATTCTTGCTTTGGCTACTGGAACCATGATTTTGATTTATGAAATCATGAGTTGCGAGTCAGGACATATAGCATTTGACTCATGGAGTCGGGCGCTCGATTTATGAATTCTTGTTCTGGCTACGGGAAATCGGGTGTTCGATTTATGAATTCTTGCTTTGGTTACTGGAACCATGATTTTGATTTATGAATATGAGTTGCGAGTCGGGACATATAGCATTTGACTCATGAAATCGGGTGTTCGATTTCTAAAACTTTGCTTTGATTTAGGAAACCATGAATTGAACTCATGATTGAAAGGGCTAGTTTCATGAAATCATGATTTGTGCGATCCGATTCACGAAATTGCCCAATCCGCACGAGAGTCACAAATAAAATAAGACTTTTTTCTTACAATTGTCCCCCGAATGTTTTAAAAATGATATGGAAATAGTTTTTGTACGCGAGTAACCATTACTTTTTATAGAAAAACTTGTGTTAGTTTTCTTACAAAAGACACTAGCGCTATGATTGTAAAACAAATTTTTCTTTTATTTTGTCTCTGTGATAATTGAACTAAAATTTATTTATTCTTCTCTGAAGGGTCACAGGCGAAATTATTCCACTTGTGAAACGAAATTATTTTTTCCATTAAGTAGTCACGGTGATAATTTGAAGTACAAGTGGTATGTTGTTTTAGAATAGTCACTAAGTCATTAAAAGGTACATTTTAATTTTTCTGATAACTTCATGGTGACCTTCATAGGAATAGTTTCCTCTGTTAGTCACTGTGACTTGTGTGAGAGAATATTTGTCAAAAGTTTTGTTCAATAGAATTTGTGACCCTTTGAAAAAAAAATTTATAAGTTATTAACATTGTCGCAGTGATTTTGGTAATCATCTCTTCTAGTTTAAATAAATATCAGAAAAAGTTAACATCGGGCTTCAATCAAAAAATGTTACTTTTTAGTCACCGTGACTTTTGTAAAGAATCTGTCGAATATTGTTACGAATATGTGATCTTTTCAAAAATTTCGCGGAATTTTAGTAACTATCCTTTTTAATCAAGTAGCTTCGAAAAGATTAGTTGAAATTAATAAGGTCATATATTTCTTGAAACTAACGTTCGATTAGTCTCAAAAGACTCCCCGTATTAATTGACGTTAATTGAAGAATAAAGAAATGATTCATAACCGTTATTAAGAGGAATGCTTCTTTTTTACGAAAGTCACCAAGAATTGGTGACGAGCACCAAAAGTTTGTTGGCTCACTAAAATGGAGGCAATGCTTGACGAAAGTAGTACATATATTATAAAATTAAACCATAATATGATTTAGAAGTTTTCTTTGATAATTTTCATATATTTTGTAACAAAATTACAACAAGAGTTATCCATTAACAGACAGACGCTTAAAAAACAATAAATTTCATTTTTAGTGTTTCTAAAATATTTATAATTTTACGAATACTATCCAAAACCTAATTTTTGGGAAGGCGCGCGAAAATTTTAAGGGGTAGGCGACATACTTTCTCCATGAAAATTGGATTGCATTTGAAAATAGCTTTTGGCATTCATTGCATTTGTGCGGACTGGGTGTACATTTAATTTATGAAACTTCACTTTGGTTCATTGAATCTTAATGTCATGATTTATCGATCACGAAACCGAAAATATTATTCATGTGATCTAGCGTTCCACGAATGAAATTAGACATTATATTTGAATTCGTGTTTGGGTTTATGAAGTCAGTAATTTATTTCATGAAACTACAATAAAAATTCATTAAACTTAGGATAAAGTTCATAAACTTTGAATTGGATTCATCACTCTGATAAGTTGGAATTTGATTCATGATTATGAATTATTGAAAATATATCTTTTCAACTTAAAACTAAAAATCGTAAAAGATCAGATTTTTTCACGGTCTTAGATGCCAAACCGTTACGGGTTTGAGGATTTGCGTTTGTAGTAACAAGTTCGACAGTCAGTATTATTTATGATTTGCACGGCAAATCGAAGTTAAACATAAATTAATAAGTTTTCTTTGGCAGCTTTTCTGCAGTAGTATTATGCAAAAACCTGCCAAAGACGTTCGATACCCTAATCAATTTATAATAACATTTAAACCATTTTTGATCGTTTTTCCTAACGGATTTTATTTTTCCTGAAAAAAGTACTGTAAATCTTTATTGATGACATTACAGAACACAAAATGTTTCTCATCTATTTTTTTTAAATGTCATTTGCATAGCATTGCATTTGCACTTTGCATAGCTGTTCTTATGGGCTGAAGATGTCATTTTGTGCTATTATTATTTTTTGTTTTTGGTCACGAATAATTTGGCGGCATCCATAAATTACGTAATACCTATAGGAGGGATGGGGGATACATTTTTTGGCATTACGATTTGTTATTTAGGGGAGGGGGAGGTAAGATCAGCGTTACGTAACAAAAAATCCATGGGGAGACTTTCCAAATATGAGCATTTTTATTTGGCATATTCTTCTACAGCGTTACGTAATTTTTATGGAGGGTATGTTTTGGCTTTACTTTTCGTTACATATGGGAGGGTGGGGGTCCAAAAATTAAGTTTTTAATTTCTGGATGTTGCTAAGGCAATCGACGAGACAGGTGCGGTCAGCTGATTTCAGTTAGTTTTCAACTTTTGACAGCCTTAGGTATGTTCAAACGGTCGCAACTTGGATGCAACCCGGATCGGAAAGCACGAAAAACAAACGATCGGTTGCTCCAGTATGGTTAGTGACAATCCTTTACCCAATAATAAAAAATCACTTTAGATTTTTTTTTCGGCATTAAAAGATTTTGTGTTTTGGTTTTGCAACTTGAAAAAACAATTACAAACGTACAAGCAGTGAAACGTCACCCGTGGATTGCCTTATGGATGGTTAAAGAATATTTTTAGAGACAGAACGGTTTGTTTAATCGGTGTGACTTCTTCAGAAAAGTTGCAGATAACAGTTTTATCTTACCGATAAAAGTATACACCAAAAAAAAATTATTTTGCAACACAAAACAAGGAAAACACCTTGTTTTAAAGTTTTTTTTAACTACAAATGGTTCATGGTTGTATGCTCCAGTGTTGCTAAACTCGCTCTAAACAAGCATGCGATACTCCAAGTAGTGTTCTCACCACTACCGAAATCACACACACAATGGAGTACC
Source organism: Wyeomyia smithii (assembly GCF_029784165.1). Taxonomy (NCBI): domain Eukaryota; kingdom Metazoa; phylum Arthropoda; class Insecta; order Diptera; family Culicidae; genus Wyeomyia; species Wyeomyia smithii. The sequence goes on along the minus strand of NC_073696.1, from coordinate 160,153,187 downwards.
TCCACCATTCGAACTGCCTCTCGTTCTTTCACACTTCCTTAATTTCACACCACCGAGTGTTGACGCTTGCGAGTTTTGTTCGCTCCCGAAACCATGGATACACACTCCTATTTACTTTCTTATTCGCGTGCACTCCCCTACTCGCGAGCACGATCAGCCAAAAATAATTGTTTCAAGACGCATCGGAATGGCGTGGCGTGATGCAGCGGATCGATTATAGTAAGGTAAACTGTGTGAATTTAGTACAAGCTTGTCCTATCAGATGCATAAATGTTTATAAGTTGTCGTCAAAATGTCGCCTCAAATTCTCTCAGAAAGCAATATGTTGAACATCATGGACATCCTGAATAGTAGAACTAATGTTTGACGTTGATGGTTGCTCTAAACTGGGCTCCTTCGCATTATTGTGGAAAACATCAACAGGGTCTACTTATAAGAAAGTTGGTCACTCAGTTATTTGTTGCTTGGTGCACATTTAAATTTCGAACTCGTACGGAGACATGAAGATCATATCGAATTTACGATCGTCTATATCAAGGCACACCAACATTTTGATTAAGGTGTAATGTATGAACGACAAAATTTTAACTCTTCAATTGACTATTTAGTTCATCCTTAAAAGGACAATTAGTTTTTTAATTCAATTCAGGATATGATACTGATCGCATCTCTGTGCTATTCCTGACATTAAAAGCTGTTTTCGGACTAAAAATTTTACAACAGACAGATTTGGATTGCCAACACCCCCGTTTGTGTGTTGCCAAAATACGGCAGTTTTTCACTGGAGGAATTGTCGCTACCGCACATAAGCAGCTTTTTACTAGAAAAGGTAATACCGTTACACTTACCGCTGACGCTGCTACTACTACCGCTACTGGTACTCGCTATCGCTGCTGCCCGCTACATAGTTAGCATCCATCCTTCACTAGTAAACTGATTGCTTTTTCAAGACTTTTTAATAAATTTTGTTTTATTTCTTGTTATTTTAACACTTTTCAATAACAATTTTCAATAGTAGGGTAGCGAAAGGCTTCGGCAGGTCTTCTGTAGCAATCTTAACCACTGCCGAAGCCGTTCGCTACCTACAATAGTTAAAATAATCAAATTACAATTGTCTGTATTTGAGGGCTCATGCGTGGATAATTTTCAATTGATTGCTACAAAAACGACGGGAATGCGTTGGAAACTAAGCGGCTTATAAGCATTAAAAAACACAAATTTTGTCCCCTTTTCCGTTTCCGAACCGAAAGATCATTCAAAATCGATCGAGCTACTGCCGCGGCTTGCAGAATTACGTACACACACAGCTGTTTAAATTGAACAGCATTCGTTGGCACAGCCGGCACATTATTTAGTTAGCACAAATTCTTCTACCGCCTAATTTATCTTTACCGGTGGGACAAATAAGCATTGCCTTCCCTTGTGCGAGCAAATCCTTGTGGGCACGACCGTTAATTGCACAACATTGCTAGCCGATGTGACGAAAGGCATCGCAGAAACCGCGGGGCACTAGTTTCAAATCATTAATAGGCAGATGACACTCGCCGCACAGCTTCTTATCCATCAATTCTAGCAGCAATCGTATGTTCTCTGCCACAGTTGTTTCAGTTTCAACCGCACTTGATAATACTGTGTTGAGTAAATTTATGCAACCGAACACTCGTCTTATGTTTTATCAACAAGTTCACTCGCGAAAACCTTGTTTTGCACATGAAATATGCTAGTCCACCTACGGTATTAATCACGGTTTCTAAACTTGCAATCACTGAATATACCGGCGCACAGTTTGACAGATATGTGTTACGTTTATGGCAGTCATGAGTCGTACTTATAAAAACGCTCTGAGTAGCTCATGATATTCAGTGTCCAATCCATGGTATCATGAGTCATAACTCATGATTCTATAAGTCCATGCGACAGCGATGTGTTACGCTTATAATAGCCATGAGTCACATTCTTGAAAACGCTTTGCATAGCTCATGATATTCGGGGTTGACATCATGATATCATGAGTCATAGGTCATGATTCTGTCGGAAAACAACATTCATGATTTCATGACCTGAAAGGTCATGAAAACGGGAAAATATTTTTACCCGTGAGCGTTTGATCATCTCAAAACTGAAGCGGAGATGCACTTGGTCACACGAGGATACTTCGATGAAAGAGATACGACCATACTTTACTCGGATGCCTCGCCTTGGGGCCTTGGAGCAATCTTGGTCCAGGTGGATCGAAGCTCGGGACGACGACGCATCATTGCTTGTGCGTCTAAAAGCTTGACGGGTGCTGAGAGCCGATATCCTCAATTGCATCGGGAGGCACCCCGAACAGAAAGAAAAAAACAAAAATGTAACAGAAGCTGTTAGTTTGTTGCGGGAAAAACCTTACAGGCTGTGTTTTCAATTTGATCCCGTTAGGTGTTAATATAACAGAAATTATAACAGAATTGATTCTACTAGTATCAAACACATATCAAAATTTGTTACTAATGTATCAGCTATCTAACAAAATTAGATAGTAAATAGTACAATATAATAACAAACATTGTTAGAAACAACAGGTTTTGATAAAAACGAAAAATTAGTTAGACTTGTTTCAGAACTACTTCATTTCAGGTTTTGTTTTTATAACACATTCAGATTCAATTTTGTTATCGAAATTATATGGAAAAATACAAAATTGTATCAAAATATGTTATTTGTATCTCGCGTTGAAAGAATTTTGTAATTTTTCAGTTATGCTCTTCTTATCGGGACTTGCCATTGTTTGGTCGATGGAACGTTTCGCATACTACTTACTTGGTCGTCGTTTTATATTGCGCTCTGACAGTGAAGCTTCGATGTTCATAAGAAACAAAGATTGTAAATATGTAGGAAAAAGAATAATGACCAGAGCAGACTTCTTCGGACGGATCACTTTTGTTGCGATTTCGAGCATGTAGCTGGTTGTGACAATATAGCGGATGCCGCCTCACGAATTGGTGACGGAAGAGATGATTCTCAATATGAAGCGTATGCGGAAGACCACGAACTGTGTTCGGTTACTGCGAACCCTGGCACGATCAGTAACCAACTATTAGTTTTGACTAGCGGACAGGTGAAAGAAGATTTAGTGAAAGGTTCTGAGCTTCAGACTGTAATTGCTAACCTTGGTACAGACGAAAAGTGGCCATCAGAGGTCAAGAAATATCAGCCGTTTCAGAAGAAGCTGTACCTGCAAGGAGATATCCTTATGAAAGAGGAGAGGATGGTGTTACCTTTAGCATTGCGACCACGCGCTTTGCATCTGGCGCACCGAAGTCAACCTGGCATGTCCACAATGAAAAACATATTGAGACAGGGTTTGTGGTGGCCGAGCATGGATCGTGAGATCGAAGAATTTGTAAAAAGCTGTCCTGAATGTCAGCTGGTTACGGCATATAGCAGTCCACCTCCCATAGTGATGGCAGATCTGCCGACCAATCCTTGGTATTATGTATCGATGAATTTTTCGTCAGCATCGGACCTGCACAACTGGAAGGCATTGGTCTTGACGGATAACTACTCACGTTTTCTGGTTGCTATCCCTATGAAAAAGACGGACACAGAAGCAGTCAAGAGATACGTATGAAAATTCCCAGTGTTTGCTCAATCTGTTTGAAAAATTAGGAAAAAACACAGACATATTTGCATCTCACAAAAACGGGGAGAGGTCCAGAGGGGTGGCACCTTTGCCAAAACTTAGAGCTACTATTCCCCTTGAATAAAATTTCAAGTTTTCTCAAATCGGCCGTTCCAGTGCTGAGAACGAGCATTTTCAAAAAACAAGTTCCGTCCCGGGTATTTGCGGGTTAAGTTCATTTTTGGTTTAATTGGTCCATACTAAAAAATTGATACCATTTGGAAGGTGAAAGGTATAGTGTAGATCACTATCAAATTTTGTTACGATTCGATGAGCGTTTGAAAGTTACACGCTAAAATGTGAAACTAATGTTGCTCAGATTTCTTCTGAAAGACTCAACCGATAGCTTAATGGTCTTAGGTTCAGATGAAAAATCTTATTCTATCAATTTGGGGATGAAGGAATGCAGCGTTACGTTTTTTCATGGGCAGGTAATTGGCGATGCTGGGTTTTCTTACATAAAGAGAGAGGATGTCAAAAATGAGCTGTTTATGAATGTTTAGGCGACATTCATATTCCGAGTCCGAAACTAGTCCTGAAAACCTAAAAGTTCAATTGTAATGGAATCTTTTAAATGATACTGAAAAGATAAATACCAATTGAACTTCCGATTTGATTTGTTTTTTTCTTTTCTTTTTTTCTTTGCAGCATGCGAACAATGTTCGTCAAGCAGCCGAAGAATATATTACACGAAGACAGGCTCGTAATAAATCAATGACAAAATCAATAACTTCTGGACTAGCCGGTCCAGTATTAAGAATGGGCAACGTTCATTTTTTACCTGCGGCCAAAAGTGGTACATTTTTTGCTAGAGACAACGTTTCCAATTTCATAACTTGGTGTCGGTAAGTTTACTGAAACAACAAAATTGTTTTGCTTTGAGATAAAAACCAAAATGTTCGAATTTCATTTGAGAGAGACCTTTATAGTTAATAGGGTCAAAATACTACTAGTAAAGGGCGATCTTTGGGAGAAAAGCGATTCGCCTAAATCAAATAATCGAAATTTAAAAAAATCGGTTTTAAAAAAAAATTCGGGTTTGGAAAACCGATTTAACAAAAAATCGATTTTTGTTCGGTGTAAGCTTAAATCTTCTAACGATACGGCTTTTTCAATTTCTAGCTTTCTTCTTTTACCACGTGGCGGTTTTTTTTCTACTAAGAGTTTTCGTTGTCGCTCATCCCATTGTTTCAGATGCACTAAGAGCAATCCGAACCTGTATGATTCATAAAGAAATCGAAACATCCGCAGCACAAACTCAAATAAAAAAACAAAAATGGCGAGCGCGACACCATGCCAAACAGAATACAGCACGGCATATACACGACCAATTCAACTTTTTCAATATTTGAGTTAACGAGCACCCCGCTACTCATAATTGAAAAATCGGCGCATATGTCATTTTTACCTAAATCAAAAAAATGGTGCATATGCCATTTTTACTTAAATCGGGACAACAGTTTTTCATGATAGTAAACACCCACAGCGATAGTAAACAACGTGTCTACGAAAGCCGATTGTCGAAAAGTGCACTTGCAGAGGAAGCAAATATGAAATAATGTTGGCTAATGTCCAAAATAGTATACATCCAATGCACTGCAAAATTTCAGCTTAATCGGAATTCGAGACTATTTGGTTAAAATTTACTTTTTGACTTATGACGAAAAGCACAGTTTGTAATAGATTTTTTTTGTTCCAAATGTCTTATGCCTTGTTCACACTATAGCAGATATCACGTGATATCGCGTATTTTGAAATTAGAACCCATACATCTAGCTTCCACGGGAAATTTGGAGTATTAGGTTTAAAATCAAGATTGACGATATTACATCATGTGAACGGGTTATTAGAAATGTATAAAACGTCGAGATCGGGTGTTATCCATAAAATCGAAATTTTGCTGATTGTTTGTGAGGACGAAACTTTGAACACTACTTCTAAATAAAACTCCAATAGTCAATTTCCTTTGCCACCTCAATGTACACCAATCAGTTAGTAATGATTGTATACAATATATAAACTTGTCTCGTCGTCCTTTTCATCCTCGCTTGAGTTTTCATACTGTTACGATATATTCCACAGCGTATGCATGTAAGCAAAATTTCATACGGGTTTATCAACTGGTCTCGTGTTTACAAAGGCAAAAACGCGGTTACTGCATTAAAAATACTTGACGGATGTAATTTGGCTGTGGATTTATCTATTTCGACTCAACAACAACTTACCTTAACTGTTTGGTAAGCATCAACTTACCAAGCCGTGGTGTGGCCTTTGCTGTACGTAAGAGTCGTCTCCATTCCACTCGGTCCATAGCTGCTGTTCGCCAGCTCTGCAGTCTGCGTAGGGTCCGCAGGTCGTCTTCCATCTGATCGATCCACTTTGTCCGCTGACCACCTCCCCGTCTCGTCCATGACGGATTGGATTGAAGAACCATCTTTACCGGGCTGTCGTCTGACATCCTTACAACATGCCCAGCCCACCGCAAATCTGCCAATATTAGCGGTGTGGACGATAGATGGCTTCCCTAGCAGCTCCTGCAATTCGTAGTTCATTCGCCTTCTCCACACTCCATTCTCCATCCGCAGTCCACCAAGGATGGTACGCAACACCTTCCGCTCGAAGACCGCAAGGGCGCATTGGTCCTCCACAAGCATAGTTCATGTCTCATGCCCGTGAAGGACTACCGGACTGATCCGCATTTTGTAGATGGTTAACTTGGTGCGGCGACGAATTCTCCGCCGACGAATTCTGCGCCGTTGAATTTCTCTGCTGGTATCGTTGTCGGCAGTTACCAGCGAGCGCAGATACACGAACTCATCGACCACCGCGATTTCATCACCACCAATTTGAACTCGAGGTGGGAGGTTAGCACTGTCTTCTCGTGAACCCCTTCCTCTCATGTACCTCATCTTCCATGCATTGATGACCATTCCAATCCGTTTGGATTCGGCCTTTAGTCCGATGTACGAATGCACCATCTTCACAAAGGTCCGAGCCACAATGCTGATATTGTCGGCGAAACCAAACAGTTGAACCGGCTTTTGGAATATCGTGCCACTCGTGTCAATCCCCGATCTTCTAATGACACCTTTCAGGGCAATGTTAGACATCAGGCACGAGAGACCATCACCTTGCCTTAAACCTTTTCGGATTTCAAAAGGACTCGAGAATACCCCCGATACTCGAACTACACACATCACTCGATCCATCGTCGCTTTGACCGACCGCGTTAGTTTGTCCGGAAATCCGTAGTCGTCCATAATTTGCACTAGCTGGTCTCGATCGATTGTGTCGTACGCTGATTTAAAATTTATAAACAAACGATGCGTGGGCACGTTATATTCGCGGCATTTGTCATCACCTGCTGAACCGCGAATATATGATCCGTGGTGGCGCGGGCACCCATGAATCCCGCCTGGTAGTGGCCCAAGAACTGCTTCGCAAATGGTGATAGTCGACGGTAGAGTATTTAGGAGAGTACTTTGTAGGCGGCGTTTAGCAGAATGATTTCCCGGTAATTGCAGCACTCCAGCTTGTCGCCCTTTTTGTAGAAGGGACACACAATACCTTCCATCCACTCTTCCGGTACTCGTTCTTCCTCCCAAACCTTCACAATGACCCAGAGCACGGCTCTAGCCAGTGTTTCTTCACCGTATTTCAATAGCTCGCTGGGAAGTTGGTCCACTCCAGCGGCTTTATTGTTTTTCAGCCGGCCAATCTCCTCCTCTGCCTTCAAGAGATCAGGGGCTGGAACCTTAATGTCTTCTGCTCGTGCACCAAGATCAGTTGCCATACCGTCCTCGCGCTCTACTGCATCGCCGTTTAGATGCTCGTCGAAGTGCTGCTTCCACCTTTCGATTACCTCAAACTCGTCTGTAAGGAGGTTACCATCCAAGCTCAGGCATATATCGGTGTGCGGCACGAAGGCTTTACGGGAGCTGTTCAGCTTCTAGTAGAACTTCCGAGTGTCGTTAACTTGATACAGCTCTTCCATCGCTAAGCGATCTCGATCCTCTTGCTGGCGCTTCTTTCTTCGGAGGACCGAGTTTTTGCTGTTCCGTGCCTGTCGGTATCGTTCCACATTCGCTCTCGTACGGTGTTGCAGCATTCACGCCCGTGCTGCGTTCTTCTCCTTGACTAACCGTTTGTATTCGCCGTTAAACCAGTCATTTCTATGATTCGGAGCGCTAAAGCAGTGCTACCTATGGCGGATAGGATGCTCCTCTAGCCATCTTCAATAGTAGCTGCGCCAAGCTGCTCTTCCGTGGATAGCGCTGCCTCCAGCTGCTGCGCGTATTCCTGTGCAGCCTCGACGTCCCGCAGTTGCTCAATATTTGTTCGCGGCGTTTGACTTCGGCGAGTGTTATACACCGTCGATAGTTTTGAGCGCATGCACACAACTACTAGGTAGTGATCCGAAGCTACATTCGCACTGTGGTAGGTGCGAACGTTGATGATGGCGGAGAAGAACCTGCCGTCGATCAGAATGTGGTCGATTTGGTTCTCTGCCTGTTGGTCGGGTGATCTCCAGGTGGATGTGTAGAAACCTTTGCGGGGGGAAGAAGTTACTTCGGACTACCATACCACGGGAGGCCGCAAAGTTTAAGCACAGATGGCAGTTTTCATTAGACACGGCATGCAAACTATCTGGTCCGATCACCGGCTGTACATTGGCTCCCTTCCTACCTTAGCATTCATGTCCCCGACTTTCACGTCCCGTCGCGGGTAGCTATCGTAGACTTGCTCCAGCTGCGCGTAGAACGCTTCTTTCTCGTCGTCAAGTCTTCCTTCAGGTGGGCAGTGCACGTTGATGATACTGTAGTTGAAGAACCGACCCTTTATCCTCAACTTGCACATCCTTGCGTTGCACAGAGGAGTAACTCGAGTAAAAACCTGGCCAAAATTATTTTCGTTGCTATTTAGTAATATTTTGGGAAATATTTGAGTGAGAAGTGGAAGTGGCTGGTTCGAGTATTATATCGAAGAGTAACTCTAAATGTCACACACAACTAAATGTTTACACTTACGTAGCCTATGTATCTTTATTATTGTTAGTGAGCAGATGAAGTAATACACTCGTATGATTTTCTGTGCACAAAACGGGCAGCGAAACAAACCGAAGAGTTTGGCATGATGATGATGAAGCAAAATATCTTCATTTTGAATTTTCAATTTAATGCTCACAGATTATATGTATAATGCCTCGAGGAACCTACGTAGGTTGGAAAAAGCCTTTTGTACGGAGTGTTATTTACCCGGAATATTGGTTCTGAGCATCAAGTTAATTTTAAGTTTACTTAAATTAGTTGAAATTCATTCACTAAACTAATCTCATTTAATCTTTGTTGAGCTGAAACTCTGTTTAAAGCATGACGTAGGGACCCATCAGGTTTTTTTTATTTCCCATGTACGCGTGATGGTGAACACTTAACGTCAAAATTTGTCATTGTTGGCCATCCCTAGTTGGCCAGGCATCTCATCATCCACACTGATCAGACAGCAATCAATCTTAACCCTCTAGTGCCCAGTGCCTCCTTTAGATGGTCTACGCTTACACCTCTAAAAAGCTTCAATCAATACTTAAAAAATGTTTATAAAAATTCATAGTGATTGGGCACTAGAGGGTTAACAGTCACATCTCATTGATCGCCGATATCGATGACACAATAGGGGTTAGGAACAAAAGTAAACTAACTCAAGCTCATTAACAAGCGATCAAATGTGCTATACCGTCGTACACGGTAAATCCAGTGAAGTGAATCAAATTCTAGCCCTAGTTGCTTTTTTTCAAGCCTAGTATTGGTAGATTATCGTAGCTTGTAAGTATGATTAGGTGAAGGTGAACTTAACAGATTTTGGAGTCTCTCTCTTCGAACATCATCCAGTTTGTTTTCGACGAAGAGTTTCGCTACCAGGACCTCTTCGGGAACGATGCAGGCCAGCTGAATGATGCGGCGAAGGTACGTTTACTTCTTCGGAAGCTGGACACCCATTCGCACAGCCGCTATATCAACTACATCCTGTCACAGCTTCCCAAGGACGTGAAGATTGAAGACACAATCAAGATTCTCAATAAAATCTTCGGGCATCAAACGTCAAACGCTCCGGAAGCGGTTCATGTGTTTTTTCACGATTGTTGTTGACCATCTGCCGATGAACACTCAGCAAGCAGAGAGCACTCAACCGCTGTTCAAATATTGTTGACCTCAGCCAGGTTTTCACCCGACGCACATAGGGGTATTTGAGTGCAAAAATTGGAATAAATTTTAAGTTTAGTAAAGCGGGCAATGTATGCAGTTTGCGAGGATGCGAAAATGAACGGGAATAGAGGGTGTGACCTTTAGGCTTAGAAAAAATTTTCCCTCGTCTAGACGGGACTCAAACCCGCAATCTCCGTTGTCTCCGGCAAGGTGTTTTGGCCAATTACACTACTGGGAAACGTATAACTAGTTCTAAACCAAAGTCGAATCCCCCTCCTACTATTGTGTTCCCGTATCTCAGCACGCCAACGATGAACTGCACACACTGCCCGGTGGAAGTTTATTTTTGTAACTGAGAGAGTGATCTCTTCACGCACACAGTGTATAACGACTTATTATATCTACAGTGGCGCAAGCGATGAGACACGTCAGTTGCTGGCTAGACTCCAAACTAAATTTACTTTACGAACTAATTTCATTTTTGTCATATGACTTACATTTTAAGTTTAGTAAAGCGGGCAATGTAGCCAGCAACTGACGTGTCTCATCGCTTGCGCCACTGTAGATATAATAAGTCGTTATACACTGTGTGCGTGAAGAGATCACTCTCTCAGTTACAAAAATAAACTCCCAGTTACAAAAATAAACTTCAATACAGACTATTGAAGCTGTCTGCATAAAAGCAAAACTTCAGAACTACATTCCGATTCGGATCTCGAATTTTGTTATTATTAATCATTACTTCATTATTATCATTACGTGTTATTATTAATCATTACTTCGTGGTCAACTGTTTGGTGTACAGGTCAATTGCGAGGCTAGTACTACGATTCTATATAAATGATATTGAAAACTTGTATAAGAAAAGTTATTTATCACTGCTACGTAGATATTATTAAAGACATAGAAACTGCTTAATATGAAAATTTCAGCGTTATTGTGCATGAAAATAATTTTTTCCAACTTTTCACTCAAAATACCCCTATGTGCGACGTAATGTGCTGAACAAGCGTTCAATCGTTCATGTTTCCATGGTAGAGCAAGTGCAATTTTAACTGCTTTCTCAGTCACAGGGGAGACAGAACGGGCTTTATGTAGCAGGTCTATAGACCGTTCCGATAATTATAAATACACTTACGATCAACCGTCATTTCAAATAACGTGCAGTATTCAACCAAACGTTGGCTGCGTCCTGTTGTTTACATCCAAAAGAAACAGATGCAATCATTTTTTCTAACATTTAGTGCGAAATTTTGAAAATGCGTGGCCTTTCTCCCGAGCAAAGAAAGCGAATTGTGCACAAATTGGGCACCGTTAGTGGTCTTTCTATAAGAAAATTAGCCAGAGAAGAAGGTATAAGTGTCGGAGCAGTTCAAACCGCATTGCGGAAGTATTGTGAAGAGTGCACATTTACTGATGCCCCAAGAAGTGGTAGAAAACCCGGGCCTGTTGATCCCACAATGGACAAAAAGGTTGAGGAATACTACAAGTGGCATCCTTCAGTATCAGTACGAGATGTGGCGAGAAAGCTTGGAACCTCGGCGAGTAACGTTATGCGTGCCAAGGGAAGAATGGGTCTGCAGACCCGTCGGAAGCAGAAGCAGCCAAAACGAAATCCAAAACAAGCTGAATCTGTGAAACCGAGAGCTCGGAAGCTTTATGACAAACTTCTGACCAATAAAATGGGGTGTGTTATCATGGATGACGAAACCTACATAAAACTGGACTATAAGACTCTGCCAGGACCGCAATTTTATACATCACCGAAGGGAAAGGATGTCCCCGGACCAGTGAAAGCCATTTACACCGAAAAATTCGGCAAGAAGGTAATGGTTTGGCAGGCCATTTGTAAATGTGGGAAAATATCTCGTCCATTCATTACGAATGACACAATGAATGGTAAAATTTACGTGAAAGAGTGTTTGCAGAAAAGGTTGTTACCCATGGTTAAGCAGCATAACAAACCTCCAATCTTTTGGCCCGATCTTGCTTCCTGCCATTACTCTAAGGATGCACTAGGGTGGTATAAAACAAATAATGTCACATGTGTCCCAAAGGAGATGAATCCTCCAAACTGCCCTGAAATTCGCCCTATTGAAACTTTTTGGGCTTTGACCAAGGCAAAGCTAAGGAAATATGTCAAACCAGCGGACAATGTTGAAAAATTTAAAAAAGATTGGCTTAAAGTGGTGAAAATGGTCGGAGAACACACTGTGCAAAAGCTTATGAGTTGTGTTAAGAAAAAAGTTGGAGAACTCGCGTATCCTACGAAAAATAATCCCAACTTGAATTGTAGCTGGAAAGAAAACACTTATTATCTATATTTCAGAATAAAATGACCCGGAAAATCCTGTATTTTTTGTTTTATTCAAGAAAGAAGTGGTATTTATAATTTTCGGAACAGTCTATATAAGATCCAACTCTTCCAAGTTCTTACGGTCTGGTCTCATATTGCTGCAATGTTAATACAAAACTACCACCTCTCCAACAAAATTGTCAACTTCATAAAAAATTACGAAATTTTCGGTTTTGCGCTTGAACTCTTCCAACGACATGCGTATTACGTTGGCGGGATGCAGCAAGGACAACGCGTATTTGTATCGAACCGTGTTTCCAGTGAGGTTACAAGAGAACCAAGGTAAGGAATTGTCACAGCTTGGTTCAATACTCCAAGCTAGTTGATGCAGGTGGATTTGCCCGGTACTTCTGCCGCTGCAATATCCTTGGTGGATCAACTGAAAAATCTGTGGAATTCAACGCAACATAGCGCAAGCATTTCAATCAATTATTTTTGATCTGGCTGTTACTTTACACAGATGTTTCTATGGGCCAAAGCTGTCGTTTTGTGCTATTAGAATTATTGAAAACAAAATTCTGCACCAATGTCAACATTCAGGGGGGTGGGGGGTCAACGGCCCCCCCTGCCCCCTTTGGCTGCGCCTATGAGCTCATCTGCGGTAGCTTAACGGAGCAGTGTTTACAATCAAATTTGCTTTAAAAAAAAAACATTTTGTTAGTGAGTTTGATCGTTACGCCCGATTTACTGGGGTTAGTATGTATACAATTTTTCTGGTGAGGGATATTAGGGTTGGGAGTTTAGTTTGTTTATAACTTATTAATTGTTATTGACTAATATCTTATTACTAGTAGCTAAATATAAACTAATGGCTTATAACTAGTAAACTTAGTAAAGTCTTTTAATATTATTGCACTGCGTACTCCGTTTGTTTGAATCTGGAAATATTTCCTCTACAGGTACCGCGCTGTAGTCGAATCAGGTTGTCGTTTTTGTGTCTTCAGTATTAGGTATGGCCATGAATTTTCGTGTAGTGGGATGATAAATCTTACAATTAGATAAAAGAGTTTAAATTTTAATGTCAGCGTTTTTCAGAAAGCTGTATAACTCTGTCATATACTGGAAATTCTTGCTTGCTAGGATGTCTCTAACGGGAACGTTTAGCTGTCTTCCTCGGGCCCGAAGGGAATCTGTTAGCTTGGACCTAACATCACAGAATTCGGTACACGACTAAACAACATGCTCAATTTCGTGGTAGCCATCCCCACAAACACAGTGATTACTTTCAACAAGCCCTATACGAAAGAGATGCGTGTTTAACGTGTAGTGATTGGACATAAGTCTGGACATCACGCGAATGAAGTCGCGACCTACATTCAACCCCTTGAACCATGCTTTCGTCGATACCTTAGGAAAAATGGAATGTAGCCACCGTCCAGTTCATCTGAGTTCCATGATGAATGCCAACTATTGAGTGTTCTCTGACGCAAAATGCTATAAAATTCATCATAAGCAATTGGTCTTTCATAAATATCGCCATCAATAGCACCCACCTTAGCTAAAGAGTCAGCCTTTTCATTGCCCGGAATGGAACAATGAGAATTGACCCACGCTAAGGTAACCCGGTAATTTCTATCTGTTAAAGCACTTAAGCACCGTCGTATTTTCCCGGGAAATATGGGGAGTGCTTCACAGTCTTCATCGATCACAGAGCCTCAATAGCACTGAGACTGTCTGTGAAAATGAAGTAGTGGTCTATGGGCAGGGTTTCGCTAATGTCAAGTGAGTACTGAATAGCAGCAAGTTCTGCGACGTACACGGAAGCAGGAGCATCGAGTTTGTAGGAGGTGGTAAAATTTTCGTGGAAAACACCGAAGCCAGTGGACTCATCGAGATTAGATCCGTCAGTATAAAACATTTTATCACAACTCACATGTCTAAACTTATTTGAAAAGATCTTAGGGATCTCTTGCGGCCGCATTTGATCCGTGATACCACTAATGTCTTTTTTCATGGTGGTGTCGAAAAATAAAGCATTGTTATAAGTATCTGAAGGTGCGACATTGAAGGAAACGTATGAAGAAGGATTAATATTTTGAGCCATACAGTCAAAATATAAAGTCATTAATCTGGATTGCGATTGAAGGTCGACCAACCTCTCGAAATTAACGTATGAGGAAAAAAATCCGAACAAAGTAATGTAACTTATTTACAAGCCTCATAGGAAAAACTCAGCTCCACATCGCGCTGATTTCCTGATTCTTTGGGGTACTTGCTTCATAGCTTCCTGAATTCCGGATGCTTCAATTGTTTTGAGCTCCTTCTTGATTTTTCTATCAAAAAATCGTCGTTTTTTGCTCTGTAACCTTTATGGTAGACCATTCGCTTCAAATTTGTTCAGAAAGTTTCAATAGACTGTAGCTGTGGCACATTTTGAGAATTGTATCCTTTCGGAATAAACCCGATATTGCCTTGCGCAAATCCGCTAAAGTTGCATTAGCATAGTTTGACAATGCAAGGTCTGGCCAAAACATAACTTTGTCATTTTCATAGTACTTATATTTAAAGTTTCAAACCCATTTCATACAGATACGTGTTCACCGTTTTTGAATCAATCGGATATTTATTGCCTAGCTCAAGATATGATAACGCCGACCGACCAGGCGTTTCCGCCCTCAACTTCGCTCGAACTTTGTTCTCTTGCAAAGTGCATTTTCCTCCGGAACCAGATTTTCTTTTGAAAGTATTTCCATTCTCGAAGAGTTTGTCAATAATGTATATGAATGTTTTTTTCTATATTCAAGATCTTTAGAATAGTGGAACACTTCAATTTTAGATTTTTCTTTATTTCGCTCACAAAAATTGCAAATCAATTTACGACGATCTTCTTCCGACCATGCATTTTTCCTAACTAAGCGTCATTTGACATAATCGACTAGTCGTGTTACCAGTTACATAAAAGTTGATCTTCATTTTATGGAAAAGGATTTTTCGATTTGTGCAGCACTTCGAAATCGTAGACCCATTTGAAAGTTGTTCGGATTTTTTCCTCACACGTTATCAATTACTAATGGGTTCATGACCACACACCGAATTAACAAACGGTAAGAGAGATTCCAAAACTGATGTTTCAATGGAAGAATACCCGCTAGCACTTCAAGACTCATCGTATGGGTCGACTGCATGCAGCCCAGGGCAATGCGTAAACAACGATATTGTATTCTCTCTAATTTTATAATGTGCGTCTACGCGGCGGTGCGAAAGCAAAAACAACCGTACTCAAGAACTAACAACAACGTTGTTTGGTATAACCTTAGAAGATCTCCTGGGCGGGCACCCCACCAGGTTCCGGTAATTGTACGAAGAAAATTAATCCTCTGTTGGCATTTTCGTGTCAGATACCTAATATGACAGGCCCAGGTGCATTTAGAGTCTGTTGGGATCTTTCTTTCCAGCCGGTGCTGCACAATAATTGTAATTAATTCACTTCTGAAAACCACTTTATTTCCGTAGCATAACAAGTGTGACCGCATTGAATCTATACTATCAGATACTATATATTTTCCCTCTCCCTAGCTGTCAACCACTGACTGAGTACCCGAGTAGAAATATGTTCACACAGGGTGCCACATCTCCCTTTCTCTCAAAGATCAGAATGATCCGCATTCACGATGTAGTCATCGAATTTTGGGGGGCGACGACAAACGTGAAGGCGTGACCACGGGTGTGGCTGCGGATGCCGAGTCCTGGGCAGGGTCCTGTGGATATTCCTGTGGAAGAGAATTATGTTCTGGTGACAGAGTAGGTTCATCCGAAGAACTAATTTTCTTCAAATGTGCCGAATTCCGATCGTAAACTTTGCCTGTCTCATCATTCTGGATAGTCATTCGAGATCCCGTCTTCTTGATAACGTCATACTTCGTAGAACCGTAGGTTGTGCACAGCTTATTTTCCGGAGGTAAGTTCTGCATGATAACCTTATCCCCTTCCTTGATTGTTGACTCTGTTGCTTTCCGCTTAGCATTCTCCCGTTCGCCTGCTTTAAACTTCAAATACCAATCCCTATCTCTGAAATCTTCACTCGGCGGAGCCATTTCAATGTCCTTCAGAAAAGGTATCTTGGTCCTTATAGTTCGACCCATGAGTAGTTCTGTGGGGGTTTTTCCGGTGACCGAATGGGGGGGTCGAGTAATACATCGTCTGGTATTCTTCTAGATCCTGTTTCCAGTTACGTTTAAGCGCGCAGCTAATTTGCAGCCTTTTCAGCAACGATCGGTTTTGTCTTTCGACTTCCCCATTCTGTTGCGGCCAATATGGTGTAGAATAATTAAGGGCAATTCCACTCTGCTTACAATAATCCCCGAAATCCGAGCTCAAAAACTGTCTTGCATTGTCCAACGTGATAGTTTGAGGAAAACCAAGTCGACGGAAAATTGGTCGCAACCTGTCAACTGTGTCCTTTGCTGTTATGTGCCTCATCACCTCCACTTCTTTATAACGACTGAAATAGTCGATAATGACTAGTAAGTAATCATTGCTCGGCAAAGGTCCGAGGAAATCTATGGCCAAATCTGTCCAAGGCTCCATAGGCAATGGTCTTCGATGCATCGGTTCTGGTCTTTGTGGCAACCCAACTAAACGGCATCCTTCACACGTGGCAACCCATTTCGAAATTTCTTTGTCCATCCCTGGCCACCAGACTCTCTCGCGTAGTCTTCGTTTCATTGCTAAATCTCTCGGATGACCTTCGTGTGCGAGTTGCAAGAATCGTTTCCTAAGGCATGTTGGAATTACCATCTTGTTGCCTCTTACGACCACTTCTCCAACAAAGCCAAGTTCATTTTGAAACGGTTCGTACGCTTTAAGCTCCATATTTGTCCAAACTCCACTACGGAGAGCTTCTCGGACCAACGTCAGTTCTCGATCATTGGTCGTAGCATTTTCAATCTCATTGATGTCAATTGCAGTCGACTCTAAGATTGCGAGGATTAGAAATTTCTCATCGGATTGCGCATTATCGATCGGAGTAGGTTGATGCTTGGTCAACCTAGAAAAAGAATCAGCGATATTTGCTGATCCTTTTCGGTATTTGACATCAAACGTGAACGATTACAATCGAAGAACCCATCTCGCTACATGAGAGCATGGGTGCGATGTAGGCGAGAAAATGGCTTCTAGCGGTTTATGATCCGTTTCGAGTTCAAATCTGCGGCCTACAAGGTAAACGGCAAACCGTTCTACTGCCCAAACAAGAGCTAGAGCCTCCTTTTCTGTTTGGCAGTATCGCTACTCTGTAGACGTCAAACTTCTGCTTGCATAGGAGATTATCCGTGGATTCGAGTCGTCAGTAACATGTGCAAACTGCACCAACACGGCACCAAGAGCAACAGGAGATGCATCTGCTACAACTCTGGTGCGCATGCCGGCATCGAAAAATTTAAACTGCTTAACATCGCTGATCATATCCTTCAACTTCAGGAAAGCTGTTTCATTGACATCAGTCCACTGGAACGTAACTCCATGATGTGTCAGTAAACGAAGAGGTGCAGATATCGTTCCTAGTTCAGGCAAAAATCGTCCAACGTAAGTGGCCAAGCCTAAAAAACTTCTAAGTTCCTCAGCGTTTTTCGGAGTTTAAAAAGCTTTTAGTGCATGAACTTTGCTCTCCGCGGGTCGGATTCCTTGGCTGGAGATATGGTGACCTAAAAAATCTAGTTCCATAACTTTGAAAAGACATTTCTTCGTGTTAAGCAAAACATTATGATTTCTTAAAACATTCAAAACTTTGTTCAAGCATCGATCATGTTCTGCTTCATCCGCACCAAATACAATAATGGCGTCGATAAAATTGATACAGTTCTGGCAACTTGCTAGTAACTGCTCCAGAATTTTTTGAAACATTTCTGGCGCACAAGAGACCCCGAACATCAGGCGTTTGTATCTGTACGTTCCGTGATGGGTAATGAAAGTAGTAATTGCCCGTGAAGTCTCATCTATTTCAATCTGATGAAAGCCTTCTTTTATGTCCAATCTGGAAAATAACTTCGCGGATTTCATCCTGGGTAGAAAGTCGTCAATTGTCGGCATGAAATGATATTCTCGTTTGATTGCGCGGTTTGCCATTCGCATATCAACACAAATTCTCAATTCACCGTTGTCTTTAACAAGGACTACCAATGGTGAAAGCCAATCACTATAGCCGGTAACTTTTTCGATAATATCAGCTGATTCCAGCTGATCCAGTTTCTCCTCTATTCTCCCAAGCAAAGCAATGGGTGGCCTTCTGGCATGTTGAGCTACCGGTGTTACGGATGTATCGATCGGAATGCGAAGCTTGATCCCTTTCATTTTGGGAAATGGCGTAGAGCTGTTAATCTTTATTTTACATACGTTAATATCTTCCTCATGTAACTATAAAAAATATGAAAAATAATCTCTTACCTTGAATACTCCATTCTCCGGAATCGGAGGTCCCAATCTCAGCACGTTCAGTCCTCGTGCTGTCTCTTTACCAAGGAGGGGTTGATTCCCGCCCTTGATTACGTAGAACCGTGCTTCTCCATTGGTCTGATGATCGACTCCATTAACTTCGACCGTTGCATCGAACATACCCACTACATCCATTGGCTTACAATCCTTTCCGTATCCACGGAACTTGTGGTCCACCTGCTTCGTCGCATTTTGAATGGCGATGCCTTGTAATTTCAGCCTGTCCCATGTGACGTCGTCGATTATATTCTTGTTGCAACCGGAATCGATGAGTGCTTGCATAATTACTCCACCAACTTAAAGCCAAATGAACTCGTCACCGTCACCAATCGAAAAGATAAAACTCTGCAACTCTTCATCGTCCTTCTTAGTTGTTTCTGAGAGTCCTTGTCCATCCACTGGTACTGCTCTGATCCTTTGGAAAGTCGGCTTAACAGGTTTGTGCGATGTTGACATATGATATGTCGATCGCGCTTGGAACGCTTTACACTTTTTGTAAAAGTGACCAATGCGCTTACACTGGTTGCATGGTTTATCACGAGCTGGACATATCTTATCATTGGCCAAATGTCCTCTTCGGCCACAACGGGAACATTCCTGAGCCCGGTTCGATGGTGGTGTGTACAATCGATTGACTTCTCCTGTGATCATCGTTTGTGACTGCCCAGAAGGCCCAGCTAGTACCATCCGACTTGCTTGGTATTTAACTGACTGATGGGAAGCAACGACATCGTCCAGAGTGAGTTGGTCTTTCTGGAGTAATTTCTCTCTGAGATCATGCGGAGCCAGAAGTGTGATCTTATCAATAACTCAAATGTCACGATTTTCCTGTTGATTTGTTCCGAAATTACACTTATACGCTTGTTCTCGTGCTCTAAGCATAAATTTTTCCAAATTTTCTCCGGGTTCGGGTTTCAACGTCCCGAAAATATTCCTTTCCATGGATTCATGGTGTTTGGGAGCGAAATATTCGTCAAGTTTCGTTAATGCCACTTTGTACGGGTCAATGCCTTTTTCTTCATCCTCTTCTACGTCCGCATTTGGAATTGCTTGAAAAACCTTGACTCTAGAAAAACAATGTAAGCTAGCCGGTAAATGAAAGCAATTAGCAAACAAATTACCTCTTGAACGTCGGGTCCTGCTTTTGCCAGGAGGAAAAACTTCAGTTTCGTTTTGTTCTTTTCATCACTGGCCCGTACAACATAGTCAAAATTTCTCTTCCACTTCATCCACTGACCTCTGGGCAGTGATTTGAAAGGAAAAGGCATGATCTCCCAGCGATCCATAATCCTAGAATAATAACACAATGTTATTTTTTTTTATCCGTTTGAATATTTTTTTTTCAAACTTAATACTCGAGTCATATTGCAAAAGGCAGCCTTTTACTCCAGATACTCCTTCCAATATCCGGAAATCAAATCGAAACGGCATTAAAGCCCCATTTTCCGGTATTGAAACCACATTTTCCGGCATTGAAGCCAACGGCATTGAAGCCATCATTCTCCAGCATTGAAGCCAACGGCATTTAAGCCACCATTCAATATAACTCGAATAGCTAGTCAAATCTAAACATACCTGTCGGCTTTTGTTGTGAAAAAATTACCTAAAATCCGTGGCAGCTGAAAACGCTCTAATCGATATCCAGTTGTTTTTTATTATTATTATTGGCTGTTGATCCCTTCCTCGTCAGCCACTGTTGGGATCTTTCTTTCCAGTCGGTGCTGCACAAAAATTGTAATTAATTCACTTCTGAAAACCACTTTATTTCCGTAGCATAACAAGTGTGACCGCATTGAATCTATACTATCAGATACTATATATTTTCCCTCTCCCTAGCTGTCAACCACTGACTGAGTACCCGAGTAGAAATATGTTCACACAGGGTGCCACAGAGTCAAACCAGACCCCGAGAAATTTAGCGACTAAAACCTGAGTGATCGTTTTACCCGTTAGTAAGAGCTGCAATTGTGCTGGGTTATGCTTCCTTGAAAAAACGACCAACTCAGTTTTCTCCGAAGAGAATTCGATACCCAGCTTAAGAGCCCATTCAGACAAATTGTCTAAGGTATCTTGCAATGGTCCTTGCAGATCGTTAGCCTCGCTTCCAGTAATGGAGACAACGCTATCGTGTGCAAGTTGCCTTAGCGTGCATGAATTTCCAAGACATTCATCGATAAACATGAGCCCTGGAGAAGACCCATGTAGCTAATTCGGGAAAAGTTCGGGTGGCTTAAAGTGGTGAAAATGGTCGGAGAACACACTGTGCAAAAGCTTATGAGTTGTGTTAAGAAAAAAGTTGGAGAACTCGCGTATCCTACGAAAAATAATCCCAACTTGAATTGTAGCTGGAAAGAAAACACTTATTATCTATATTTCAGAATAAAATGACCCGGAAAATCCTGTATTTTTTGTTTTATTCAAGAAAGAAGTAGTATTTATAATTTTCGGAACAGTCTATATAAGATCCAACTCTTCCAAGTTCTTACGGTCTGGTCTCATATTGCTGCAATGTTAATACAAAACTACCACCTCTCCAACAAAATTGTCAACTTCATAAAAAATTACGAAATTTTCGGTTTTGCGCTTGAACTCTTCCAACGACATGCGTATTACGTTGGCGGGATGCAGCAAGGGCAACGTGTAGGCAGGTGCACTATTTGTATCGAACCGTGTTTCCAGTGAGGTTACAAGAGAACCAAGGTAAGGAATTGTCACAGCTTGGTTCAATACTCCAAGCTAGTTGATGCAGGTGGATTTGCCCGGTACTTCTGCCGCTGCAATATCCTTGGTGGATCAACTGAAAAATCTGTGGAATTCAACGCAACATAGCGCAAGCATTTCAATCAATTATTTTTGATCTGGCTGTTACTTTACACAGATGTTTCTATGGGCCAAAGCTGTCGTTTTGTGCTATTAGAATCATTGAAAACAAAATTCTGCACCAATGTCAACATTCAGGGGGGTGGGGGGTCAACGACCCCCCCTGCCCCCTTTGGCTGCGCCTATGAGCTCATCTGCGGTAGCTTAACGGAGCAGTGTTTACAATCAAATTTGCTTTAAAAAAAAAACATTTTGTTAGTGAGTTTGATCGTTACGCCCGATTTACTGGGGTTAGTATGTATACAATTTTTCTGGTGAGGGATATTAGGGTTGGGAGTTTAGTTTGTTTATAACTTATTAATTGTTATTGACTAATATCTTATTACTAGTAGCTAAATATAAACTAATGGCTTATAACTAGTAAACTTAGTAAAGTCTTTTAATATTATTGCACTGCGTACTCCGTTTGTTTGAATCTGGAAATATTTCCTCTACAGGTACCGCGCTGTAGTCGAATCAGGTTGTCGTTTTTGTGTCTTCAGTATTAGGTATGGCCATGAATTTTCGTGTAGTGGGATGATAAATCTTACAATTAGATAAAAGAGTTTAAATTTTAATGTCAGCGTTTTTCAGAAAGCTGTATAACTCTGTCATATACTGGAAATTCTTGCTTGCTAGGATGTCTCTAACGGGAACGTTTAGCTGTCTTCCTCGGGCCCGAAGGGAATCTGTTAGCTTGGACCTAACATCACAGAATTCGGTACACGACTAAACAACATGCTCAATTTCGTGGTAGCCATCCCCACAAACACAGTGATTACTTTCAACAAGCCCTATACGAAAGAGATGCGTGTTTAACGTGTAGTGATTGGACATAAGTCTGGACATCACGCGAATGAAGTCGCGACCTACATTCAACCCCTTGAACCATGCTTTCGTCGATACCTTAGGAAAAATGGAATGTAGCCACCGTCCAGTTCATCTGAGTTCCATGATGAATGCCAACTATTGAGTGTTCTCTGACGCAAAATGCTATAAAATTCATCATAAGCAATTGGTCTTTCATAAATATCGCCATCAATAGCACCCACCTTAGCTAAAGAGTCAGCCTTTTCATTGCCCGGAATGGAACAATGAGAATTGACCCACGCTAAGGTAACCCGGTAATTTCTATCTGTTAAAGCACTTAAGCACCGTCGTATTTTCCCGGGAAATATGGGGAGTGCTTCACAGTCTTCATCGATCACAGAGCCTCAATAGCACTGAGACTGTCTGTGAAAATGAAGTAGTGGTCTATGGGCAGGGTTTCGCTAATGTCAAGTGAGTACTGAATAGCAGCAAGTTCTGCGACGTACACGGAAGCAGGAGCATCGAGTTTGTAGGAGGTGGTAAAATTTTCGTGGAAAACACCGAAGCCAGTGGACTCATCGAGATTAGATCCGTCAGTATAAAACATTTTATCACAACTCACATGTCTAAACTTATTTGAAAAGATCTTAGGGATCTCTTGCGGCCGCATTTGATCCGTGATACCACTAATGTCTTTTTTCATGGTGGTGTCGAAAAATAAAGCATTGTTATAAGTATCTGAAGGTGCGACATTGAAGGAAACGTATGAAGAAGGATTAATATTTTGAGCCATACAGTCAAAATATAAAGTCATTAATCTGGATTGCGATTGAAGGTCGACCAACCTCTCGAAATTAACGTATGAGGAAAAAAATCCGAACAAAGTAATGTAACTTATTTACAAGCCTCATAGGAAAAACTCAGCTCCACATCGCGCTGATTTCCTGATTCTTTGGGGTACTTGCTTCATAGCTTCCTGAATTCCGGATGCTTCAATTGTTTTGAGCTCCTTCTTGATTTTTCTATCAAAAAATCGTCGTTTTTTGCTCTGTAACCTTTATGGTAGACCATTCGCTTCAAATTTGTTCAGAAAGTTTCAATAGACTGTAGCTGTGGCACATTTTGAGAATTGTATCCTTTCGGAATAAACCCGATATTGCCTTGCGCAAATCCGCTAAAGTTGCATTAGCATAGTTTGACAATGCAAGGTCTGGCCAAAACATAACTTTGTCATTTTCATAGTACTTATATTTAAAGTTTCAAACCCATTTCATACAGATACGTGTTCACCGTTTTTGAATCAATCGGATATTTATTGCCTAGCTCAAGATATGATAACGCCGACCGACCAGGCGTTTCCGCCCTCAACTTCGCTCGAACTTTGTTCTCTTGCAAAGTGCATTTTCCTCCGGAACCAGATTTTCTTTTGAAAGTATTTCCATTCTCGAAGAGTTTGTCAATAATGTATATAAATGTTTTTTTCTATATTCAAGATCTTTAGAATAGTGGAACACTTCAATTTTAGATTTTTCTTTATTTCGCTCACAAAAATTGCAAATCAATTTACGACGATCTTCTTCCGACCATGCATTTTTCCTAACTAAGCGTCATTTGACATAATCGACTAGTCGTGTTACCAGTTACATAAAAGTTGATCTTCATTTTATGGAAAAGGATTTTTCGATTTGTGCAGCACTTCGAAATCGTAGACCCATTTGAAAGTTGTTCGGATTTTTTCCTCACACGTTATCAATTACTAATGGGTTCATGACCACACACCGAATTAACAAACGGTAAGAGAGATTCCAAAACTGATGTTTCAATGGAAGAATACCCGCTAGCACTTCAAGACTCATCGTATGGGTCGACTGCATGCAGCCCAGGGCAATGCGTGAACAACGATATTGTATTCTCTCTAATTTTATAATGTGCGTCTACGCGGCGGTGCGAAAGCAAAAACAACCGTACTCAAGAACTAACAATAACGTTGTTTGGTATAACCTTAGAAGATCTCTTGGGCGGGCACCCCACCAGGTTCCGGTAATTGTACGAAGAAAATTAATCCTCTGTTGGCATTTTCGTGTCAGATACCTAATATGACAGGCCCAGGTGCATTTAGAGTCTGTTGGGATCTTTCTTTCCAGCCGGTGCTGCACAATAATTGTAATTAATTCACTTCTGAAAACCACTTTATTTCCGTAGCATAACAAGTGTGACCGCATTGAATCTATACTATCAGATACTATATATTTTCCCTCTCCCTAGCTGTCAACCACTGACTGAGTACCCGAGTAGAAATATGTTCACACAGGGTGCCACATCTCCCTTTCTCTCAAAGATCAGAATGATCCGCATTCACGATGTAGTCATCGAATTTTGGGGGGCGACGACAAACGTGAAGGCGTGACCACGGGTGTGGCTGCGGATGCCGAGTCCTGGACAGGGTCCTGTGGATATTCCTGTGGAAGAGAATTATGTTCTGGTGACAGAGTAGGTTCATCCGAAGAACTAATTTTCTTCAAATGTGCCGAATTCCGATCGTAAACTTTGCCTGTCTCATCATTCTGGATAGTCATTCGAGATCCCGTCTTCTTGATAACGTCATACTTCGTAGAACCGTAGGTTGTGCACAGCTTATTTTCCGGAGGTAAGTTCTGCATGATAACCTTATCCCCTTCCTTGATTGTTGACTCTGTTGCTTTCCGCTTAGCATTCTCCCGTTCGCCTGCTTTAAACTTCAAATACCAATCCCTATCTCTGAAATCTTCACTCGGCGGAGCCATTTCAATGTCCTTCAGAAAAGGTATCTTGGTCCTTATAGTTCGACCCATGAGTAGTTCTGTGGGGGTTTTTCCGGTGACCGAATGGGGGGGGGTCGAGTAATACATCGTCTGGTATTCTTCTAGATCCTGTTTCCAGTTACGTTTAAGCGCGCAGCTAATTTGCAGCCTTTTCAGCAACGATCGGTTTTGTCTTTCGACTTCCCCATTCTGTTGCGGCCAATATGGTGTAGAATAATTAAGGGCAATTCCACTCTGCTTACAATAATCCCCGAAATCCGAGCTCAAAAACTGTCTTGCATTGTCCAACGTGATAGTTTGAGGAAAACCAAGTCGACGGAAAATTGGTCGCAACCTGTCAACTGTGTCCTTTGCTGTTATGTGCCTCATCACCTCCACTTCTTTATAACGACTGAAATAGTCGATAATGACTAGTAAGTAATCATTGCTCGGCAAAGGTCCAAGGAAATCTATGGCCAAATCTGTCCAAGGCTCCATAGGCAATGGTCTTCGATGCATCGGTTCTGGTCTTTGTGGCAACCCAACTAAACGGCATCCTTCACACGTGGCAACCCATTTCGAAATTTCTTTGTCCATCCCTGGCCACCAGACTCTCTCGCGTAGTCTTCGTTTCATTGCTAAATCTCTCGGATGACCTTCGTGTGCGAGTTGCAAGAATCGTTTCCTAAGGCATGTTGGAATTACCATCTTGTTGCCTCTTACGACCACTTCTCCAACAAAGCCAAGTTCATTTTGAAACGGTTCGTACGCTTTAAGCTCCATATTTGTCCAAACTCCACTACGGAGAGCTTCTCGGACCAACGTCAGTTCTCGATCATTGGTCGTAGCATTTTCAATCTCATTGATGTCAATTGCAGTCGACTCTAAGATTGCGAGGATTAGAAATTTCTCATCGGATTGCGCATTATCGATCGGAGTAGGTTGATGCTTGGTCAACCTAGAAAAAGAATCAGCGATATTTGCTGATCCTTTTCGGTATTTGACATCAAACGTGAACGATTACAATCGAAGAACCCATCTCGCTACATGAGAGCATGGGTGCGATGTAGGCGAGAAAATGGCTTCTAGCGGTTTATGATCCGTTTCGAGTTCAAATCTGCGGCCTACAAGGTAAACGGCAAACCGTTCTACTGCCCAAACAAGAGCTAGAGCCTCCTTTTCTGTTTGGCAGTATCGCTACTCTGTAGACGTCAAACTTCTGCTTGCATAGGAGATTATCCGTGGATTCGAGTCGTCAGTAACATGTGCAAACTGCACCAACACGGCACCAAGAGCAACAGGAGATGCATCTGCTACAACTCTGGTGCGCATGCCGGCATCGAAAAATTTAAACTGCTTAACATCGCTGATCATATCCTTCAACTTCAGGAAAGCTGTTTCATTGACATCAGTCCACTGGAACGTAACTCCATGATGTGTCAGTAAACGAAGAGGTGCAGATATCGTTCCTAGTTCAGGCAAAAATCGTCCAACGTAAGTGGCCAAGCCTAAAAAACTTCTAAGTTCCTCAGCGTTTTTCGGAGTTTAAAAAGCTTTTAGTGCATGAACTTTGCTCTCCGCGGGTCGGATTCCTTGGCTGGAGATATGGTGACCTAAAAAATCTAGTTCCATAACTTTGAAAAGACATTTCTTCGTGTTAAGCAAAACATTATGATTTCTTAAAACATTCAAAACTTTGTTCAAGCATCGATCATGTTCTGCTTCATCCGCACCAAATACAATAATGGCGTCGATAAAATTGATACAGTTCTGGCAACTTGCTAGTAACTGCTCCAGAATTTTTTGAAACATTTCTGGCGCACAAGAGACCCCGAACATCAGGCGTTTGTATCTGTACGTTCCGTGATGGGTAATGAAAGTAGTAATTGCCCGTGAAGTCTCATCTATTTCAATCTGATGAAAGCCTTCTTTTATGTCCAATCTGGAAAATAACTTCGCGGATTTCATCCTGGGTAGAAAGTCGTCAATTGTCGGCATGAAATGATATTCTCGTTTGATTGCGCGGTTTGCCATTCGCATATCAACACAAATTCTCAATTCACCGTTGTCTTTAACAAGGACTACCAATGGTGAAAGCCAATCACTATAGCCGGTAACTTTTTCGATAATATCAGCTGATTCCAGCTGATCCAGTTTCTCCTCTATTCTCCCAAGCAAAGCAATGGGTGGCCTTCTGGCATGTTGAGCTACCGGTGTTACGGATGTATCGATCGGAATGCGAAGCTTGATCCCTTTCATTTTGGGAAATGGCGTAGAGCTGTTAATCTTTATTTTACATACGTTAATATCTTCCTCATGTAACTATAAAAAATATGAAAAATAATCTCTTACCTTGAATACTCCATTCTCCGGAATCGGAGGTCCCAATCTCAGCACGTTCAGTCCTCGTGCTGTCTCTTTACCAAGGAGGGGTTGATTCCCGCCCTTGATTACGTAGAACCGTGCTTCTCCATTGGTCTGATGATCGACTCCATTAACTTCGACCGTTGCATCGAACATACCCACTACATCCATTGGCTTACAATCCTTTCCGTATCCACGGAACTTGTGGTCCACCTGCTTCGTCGCATTTTGAATGGCGATGCCTTGTAATTTCAGCCTGTCCCATGTGACGTCGTCGATTATATTCTTGTTGCAACCGGAATCGATGAGTGCTTGCATAATTACTCCACCAACTTAAAGCCAAATGAACTCGTCACCGTCACCAATCGAAAAGATAAAACTCTGCAACTCTTCATCGTCCTTCTTAGTTGTTTCTGAGAGTCCTTGTCCATCCACTGGTACTGCTCTGATCCTTTGGAAAGTCGGCTTAACAGGTTTGTGCGATGTTGACATATGATATGTCGATCGCGCTTGGAACGCTTTACACTTTTTGTAAAAGTGACCAATGCGCTTACACTGGTTGCATGGTTTATCACGAGCTGGACATATCTTATCATTGGCCAAATGTCCTCTTCGGCCACAACGGGAACATTCCTGAGCCCGGTTCGATGGTGGTGTGTACAATCGATTGACTTCTCCTGTGATCATCGTTTGTGACTGCCCAGAAGGCCCAGCTAGTACCATCCGACTTGCTTGGTATTTAACTGACTGATGGGAAGCAACGACATCGTCCAGAGTGAGTTGGTCTTTCTGGAGTAATTTCTCTCTGAGATCATGCGGAGCCAGAAGTGTGATCTTATCAATAACTCAAATGTCACGATTTTCCTGTTGATTTGTTCCGAAATTACACTTATACGCTTGTTCTCGTGCTCTAAGCATAAATTTTTCCAAATTTTCTCCGGGTTCGGGTTTCAACGTCCCGAAAATATTCCTTTCCATGGATTCATGGTGTTTGGGAGCGAAATATTCGTCAAGTTTCGTTAATGCCACTTTGTACGGGTCAATGCCTTTTTCTTCATCCTCTTCTACGTCCGCATTTGGAATTGCTTGAAAAACCTTGACTCTAGAAAAACAATGTAAGCTAGCCGGTAAATGAAAGCAATTAGCAAACAAATTACCTCTTGAACGTCGGGTCCTGCTTTTGCCAGGAGGAAAAACTTCAGTTTCGTTTTGTTCTTTTCATCACTGGCCCGTACAACATAGTCAAAATTTCTCTTCCACTTCATCCACTGACCTCTGGGCAGTGATTTGAAAGGAAAAGGCATGATCTCCCAGCGATCCATAATCCTAGAATAATAACACAATGTTATTTTTTTTTATCCGTTTGAATATTTTTTTTTCAAACTTAATACTCGAGTCATATTGCAAAAGGCAGCCTTTTACTCCAGATACTCCTTCCAATATCCGGAAATCAAATCGAAACGGCATTAAAGCCCCATTTTCCGGTATTGAAACCACATTTTCCGGCATTGAAGCCAACGGCATTGAAGCCATCATTCTCCAGCATTGAAGCCAACGGCATTTAAGCCACCATTCAATATAACTCGAATAGCTAGTCAAATCTAAACATACCTGTCGGCTTTTGTTGTGAAAAAATTACCTAAAATCCGTGGCAGCTGAAAACGCTCTAATCGATATCCAGTTGTTTTTTATTATTATTATTGGCTGTTGATCCCTTCCTCGTCAGCCACTGTTGGGATCTTTCTTTCCAGTCGGTGCTGCACAAAAATTGTAATTAATTCACTTCTGAAAACCACTTTATTTCCGTAGCATAACAAGTGTGACCGCATTGAATCTATACTATCAGATACTATATATTTTCCCTCTCCCTAGCTGTCAACCACTGACTGAGTACCCGAGTAGAAATATGTTCACACAGGGTGCCACAGAGTCAAACCAGACCCCGAGAAATTTAGCGACTAAAACCTGAGTGATCGTTTTACCCGTTAGTAAGAGCTGCAATTGTGCTGGGTTATGCTTCCTTGAAAAAACGACCAACTCAGTTTTCTCCGAAGAGAATTCGATACCCAGCTTAAGAGCCCATTCAGACAAATTGTCTAAGGTATCTTGCAATGGTCCTTGCAGATCGTTAGCCTCGCTTCCAGTAATGGAGACAACGCTATCGTGTGCAAGTTGCCTTAGCGTGCATGAATTTCCAAGACATTCATCGATAAACATGAGCCCTGGAGAAGACCCATGTAGCTAATTCGGGAAAAGTTCGGGTGGCTTAAAGTGGTGAAAATGGTCGGAGAACACACTGTGCAAAAGCTTATGAGTTGTGTTAAGAAAAAAGTTGGAGAACTCGCGTATCCTACGAAAAATAATCCCAACTTGAATTGTAGCTGGAAAGAAAACACTTATTATCTATATTTCAGAATAAAATGACCCGGAAAATCCTGTATTTTTTGTTTTATTCAAGAAAGAAGTAGTATTTATAATTTTCGGAACAGTCTATATAAGATCCAACTCTTCCAAGTTCTTACGGTCTGGTCTCATATTGCTGCAATGTTAATACAAAACTACCACCTCTCCAACAAAATTGTCAACTTCATAAAAAATTACGAAATTTTCGGTTTTGCGCTTGAACTCTTCCAACGACATGCGTATTACGTTGGCGGGATGCAGCAAGGGCAACGTGTAGGCAGGTGCACTATTTGTATCGAACCGTGTTTCCAGTGAGGTTACAAGAGAACCAAGGTAAGGAATTGTCACAGCTTGGTTCAATACTCCAAGCTAGTTGATGCAGGTGGATTTGCCCGGTACTTCTGCCGCTGCAATATCCTTGGTGGATCAACTGAAAAATCTGTGGAATTCAACGCAACATAGCGCAAGCATTTCAATCAATTATTTTTGATCTGGCTGTTACTTTACACAGATGTTTCTATGGGCCAAAGCTGTCGTTTTGTGCTATTAGAATCATTGAAAACAAAATTCTGCACCAATGTCAACATTCAGGGGGGTGGGGGGTCAACGACCCCCCCTGCCCCCTTTGGCTGCGCCTATGAGCTCATCTGCGGTAGCTTAACGGAGCAGTGTTTACAATCAAATTTGCTTTAAAAAAAAAACATTTTGTTAGTGAGTTTGATCGTTACGCCCGATTTACTGGGGTTAGTATGTATACAATTTTTCTGGTGAGGGATATTAGGGTTGGGAGTTTAGTTTGTTTATAACTTATTAATTGTTATTGACTAATATCTTATTACTAGTAGCTAAATATAAACTAATGGCTTATAACTAGTAAACTTAGTAAAGTCTTTTAATATTATTGCACTGCGTACTCCGTTTGTTTGAATCTGGAAATATTTCCTCTACAGGTACCGCGCTGTAGTCGAATCAGGTTGTCGTTTTTGTGTCTTCAGTATTAGGTATGGCCATGAATTTTCGTGTAGTGGGATGATAAATCTTACAATTAGATAAAAGAGTTTAAATTTTAATGTCAGCGTTTTTCAGAAAGCTGTATAACTCTGTCATATACTGGAAATTCTTGCTTGCTAGGATGTCTCTAACGGGAACGTTTAGCTGTCTTCCTCGGGCCCGAAGGGAATCTGTTAGCTTGGACCTAACATCACAGAATTCGGTACACGACTAAACAACATGCTCAATTTCGTGGTAGCCATCCCCACAAACACAGTGATTACTTTCAACAAGCCCTATACGAAAGAGATGCGTGTTTAACGTGTAGTGATTGGACATAAGTCTGGACATCACGCGAATGAAGTCGCGACCTACATTCAACCCCTTGAACCATGCTTTCGTCGATACCTTAGGAAAAATGGAATGTAGCCACCGTCCAGTTCATCTGAGTTCCATGATGAATGCCAACTATTGAGTGTTCTCTGACGCAAAATGCTATAAAATTCATCATAAGCAATTGGTCTTTCATAAATATCGCCATCAATAGCACCCACCTTAGCTAAAGAGTCAGCCTTTTCATTGCCCGGAATGGAACAATGAGAATTGACCCACGCTAAGGTAACCCGGTAATTTCTATCTGTTAAAGCACTTAAGCACCGTCGTATTTTCCCGGGAAATATGGGGAGTGCTTCACAGTCTTCATCGATCACAGAGCCTCAATAGCACTGAGACTGTCTGTGAAAATGAAGTAGTGGTCTATGGGCAGGGTTTCGCTAATGTCAAGTGAGTACTGAATAGCAGCAAGTTCTGCGACGTACACGGAAGCAGGAGCATCGAGTTTGTAGGAGGTGGTAAAATTTTCGTGGAAAACACCGAAGCCAGTGGACTCATCGAGATTAGATCCGTCAGTATAAAACATTTTATCACAACTCACATGTCTAAACTTATTTGAAAAGATCTTAGGGATCTCTTGCGGCCGCATTTGATCCGTGATACCACTAATGTCTTTTTTCATGGTGGTGTCGAAAAATAAAGCATTGTTATAAGTATCTGAAGGTGCGACATTGAAGGAAACGTATGAAGAAGGATTAATATTTTGAACCATACAGTCAAAATATAAAGTCATTAATCTGGATTGCGATTGAAGGTCGACCAACCTCTCGAAATTAACGTATGAGGAAAAAAATCCGAACAAAGTAATGTAACTTATTTACAAGCCTCATAGGAAAAACTCAGCTCCACATCGCGCTGATTTCCTGATTCTTTGGGGTACTTGCTTCATAGCTTCCTGAATTCCGGATGCTTCAATTGTTTTGAGCTCCTTCTTGATTTTTCTATCAAAAAATCGTCGTTTTTTGCTCTGTAACCTTTATGGTAGACCATTCGCTTCAAATTTGTTCAGAAAGTTTCAATAGACTGTAGCTGTGGCACATTTTGAGAATTGTATCCTTTCGGAATAAACCCGATATTGCCTTGCGCAAATCCGCTAAAGTTGCATTAGCATAGTTTGACAATGCAAGGTCTGGCCAAAACATAACTTTGTCATTTTCATAGTACTTATATTTAAAGTTTCAAACCCATTTCATACAGATACGTGTTCACCGTTTTTGAATCAATCGGATATTTATTGCCTAGCTCAAGATATGATAACGCCGACCGACCAGGCGTTTCCGCCCTCAACTTCGCTCGAACTTTGTTCTCTTGCAAAGTGCATTTTCCTCCGGAACCAGATTTTCTTTTGAAAGTATTTCCATTCTCGAAGAGTTTGTCAATAATGTATATAAATGTTTTTTTCTATATTCAAGATCTTTAGAATAGTGGAACACTTCAATTTTAGATTTTTCTTTATTTCGCTCACAAAAATTGCAAATCAATTTACGACGATCTTCTTCCGACCATGCATTTTTCCTAACTAAGCGTCATTTGACATAATCGACTAGTCGTGTTACCAGTTACATAAAAGTTGATCTTCATTTTATGGAAAAGGATTTTTCGATTTGTGCAGCACTTCGAAATCGTAGACCCATTTGAAAGTTGTTCGGATTTTTTCCTCACACGTTATCAATTACTAATGGGTTCATGACCACACACCGAATTAACAAACGGTAAGAGAGATTCCAAAACTGATGTTTCAATGGAAGAATACCCGCTAGCACTTCAAGACTCATCGTATGGGTCGACTGCATGCAGCCCAGGGCAATGCGTGAACAACGATATTGTATTCTCTCTAATTTTATAATGTGCGTCTACGCGGCGGTGCGAAAGCAAAAACAACCGTACTCAAGAACTAACAATAACGTTGTTTGGTATAACCTTAGAAGATCTCTTGGGCGGGCACCCCACCAGGTTCCGGTAATTGTACGAAGAAAATTAATCCTCTGTTGGCATTTTCGTGTCAGATACCTAATATGACAGGCCCAGGTGCATTTAGAGTCTGTTGGGATCTTTCTTTCCAGCCGGTGCTGCACAATAATTGTAATTAATTCACTTCTGAAAACCACTTTATTTCCGTAGCATAACAAGTGTGACCGCATTGAATCTATACTATCAGATACTATATATTTTCCCTCTCCCTAGCTGTCAACCACTGACTGAGTACCCGAGTAGAAATATGTTCACACAGGGTGCCACATCTCCCTTTCTCTCAAAGATCAGAATGATCCGCATTCACGATGTAGTCATCGAATTTTGGGGGGCGACGACAAACGTGAAGGCGTGACCACGGGTGTGGCTGCGGATGCCGAGTCCTGGACAGGGTCCTGTGGATATTCCTGTGGAAGAGAATTATGTTCTGGTGACAGAGTAGGTTCATCCGAAGAACTAATTTTCTTCAAATGTGCCGAATTCCGATCGTAAACTTTGCCTGTCTCATCATTCTGGATAGTCATTCGAGATCCCGTCTTCTTGATAACGTCATACTTCGTAGAACCGTAGGTTGTGCACAGCTTATTTTCCGGAGGTAAGTTCTGCATGATAACCTTATCCCCTTCCTTGATTGTTGACTCTGTTGCTTTCCGCTTAGCATTCTCCCGTTCGCCTGCTTTAAACTTCAAATACCAATCCCTATCTTTGAAATCTTCACTCGGCGGAGCCATTTCAATGTCCTTCAGAAAAGGTATCTTGGTCCTTATAGTTCGACCCATGAGTAGTTCTGTGGGGGTTTTTCCGGTGACCGAATGGGGGGGGGTCGAGTAATACATCGTCTGGTATTCTTCTAGATCCTGTTTCCAGTTACGTTTAAGCGCGCAGCTAATTTGCAGCCTTTTCAGCAACGATCGGTTTTGTCTTTCGACTTCCCCATTCTGTTGCGGCCAATATGGTGTAGAATAATTAAGGGCAATTCCACTCTGCTTACAATAATCCCCGAAATCCGAGCTCAAAAACTGTCTTGCATTGTCCAACGTGATAGTTTGAGGAAAACCAAGTCGACGGAAAATTGGTCGCAACCTGTCAACTGTGTCCTTTGCTGTTATGTGCCTCATCACCTCCACTTCTTTATAACGACTGAAATAGTCGATAATGACTAGTAAGTAATCATTGCTCGGCAAAGGTCCAAGGAAATCTATGGCCAAATCTGTCCAAGGCTCCATAGGCAATGGTCTTCGATGCATCGGTTCTGGTCTTTGTGGCAACCCAACTAAACGGCATCCTTCACACGTGGCAACCCATTTCGAAATTTCTTTGTCCATCCCTGGCCACCAGACTCTCTCGCGTAGTCTTCGTTTCATTGCTAAATCTCTCGGATGACCTTCGTGTGCGAGTTGCAAGAATCGTTTCCTAAGGCATGTTGGAATTACCATCTTGTTGCCTCTTACGACCACTTCTCCAACAAAGCCAAGTTCATTTTGAAACGGTTCGTACGCTTTAAGCTCCATATTTGTCCAAACTCCACTACGGAGAGCTTCTCGGACCAACGTCAGTTCTCGATCATTGGTCGTAGCATTTTCAATCTCATTGATGTCAATTGCAGTCGACTCTAAGATTGCGAGGATTAGAAATTTCTCATCGGATTGCGCATTATCGATCGGAGTAGGTTGATGCTTGGTCAACCTAGAAAAAGAATCAGCGATATTTGCTGATCCTTTTCGGTATTTGACATCAAACGTGAACGATTACAATCGAAGAACCCATCTCGCTACATGAGAGCATGGGTGCGATGTAGGCGAGAAAATGGCTTCTAGCGGTTTATGATCCGTTTCGAGTTCAAATCTGCGGCCTACAAGGTAAACGGCAAACCGTTCTACTGCCCAAACAAGAGCTAGAGCCTCCTTTTCTGTTTGGCAGTATCGCTACTCTGTAGACGTCAAACTTCTGCTTGCATAGGAGATTATCCGTGGATTCGAGTCGTCAGTAACATGTGCAAACTGCACCAACACGGCACCAAGAGCAACAGGAGATGCATCTGCTACAACTCTGGTGCGCATGCCGGCATCGAAAAATTTAAACTGCTTAACATCGCTGATCATATCCTTCAACTTCAGGAAAGCTGTTTCATTGACATCAGTCCACTGGAACGTAACTCCATGATGTGTCAGTAAACGAAGAGGTGCAGATATCGTTCCTAGTTCAGGCAAAAATCGTCCAACGTAAGTGGCCAAGCCTCAAAAACTTCTAAGTTCCTCAGCGTTTTTCGGAGTTTAAAAAGCTTTTAGTGCATGAACTTTGCTCTCCGCGGGTCGGATTCCTTGGCTGGAGATATGGTGACCTAAAAAATCTAGTTCCATAACTTTGAAAAGACATTTCTTCGTGTTAAGCAAAACATTATGATTTCTTAAAACATTCAAAACTTTGTTCAAGCATCGATCATGTTCTGCTTCATCCGCACCAAATACAATAATGGCGTCGATAAAATTGATACAGTTCTGGCAACTTGCTAGTAACTGCTCCAGAATTTTTTGAAACATTTCTGGCGCACAAGAGACCCCGAACATCAGGCGTTTGTATCTGTACGTTCCGTGATGGGTAATGAAAGTAGTAATTGCCCGTGAAGTCTCATCTATTTCAATCTGATGAAAGCCTTCTTTTATGTCCAATCTGGAAAATAACTTCGCGGATTTCATCCTGGGTAGAAAGTCGTCAATTGTCGGCATGAAATGATATTCTCGTTTGATTGCGCGGTTTGCCATTCGCATATCAACACAAATTCTCAATTCACCGTTGTCTTTAACAAGGACTACCAATGGTGAAAGCCAATCACTATAGCCGGTAACTTTTTCGATAATATCAGCTGATTCCAGCTGATCCAGTTTCTCCTCTATTCTCCCAAGCAAAGCAATAGGTGGCCTTCTGGCATGTTGAGCTACCGGTGTTACGGATGTATCGATCGGAATGCGAAGCTTGATCCCTTTCATTTTGGGAAATGGCGTAGAGCTGTTAATCTTTATTTTACATACGTTAATATCTTCCTCATGTAACTATAAAAAATATGAAAAATAATCTCTTACCTTGAATACTCCATTCTCCGGAATCTGAGGTCCCAATCTCAGCACGTTCAGTCCTCGTGCTGTCTCTTTACCAAGGAGGGGTTGATTCCCGCCCTTGATTACGTAGAACCGTGCTTCTCCATTGGTCTGATGATCGACTCCATTAACTTCGACCGTTGCATCGAACATACCCACTACATCCATTGGCTTACAATCCTTTTCGTATCCACGGAACTTGTGGTCCACCTGCTTCGTCGCATTTTGAATGGCGATGCCTTGTAATTTCAGCCTGTCCCATGTGACGTCGTCGATTATATTCTTGTTGCAACCGGAATCGATGAGTGCTTGCATAATTACTCCACCAACTTAAAGCCAAATGAACTCGTCACCGTCACCAATCGAAAAGATAAAACTCTGCAACTCTTCATCGTCCTTCTTAGTTGTTTCTGAGAGTCCTTGTCCATCCACTGGTACTGCTCTGATCCTTTGGAAAGTCGGCTTAACAGGTTTGTGCGATGTTGACATATGATATGTCGATCGCGCTTGGAACGCTTTACACTTTTTGTAAAAGTGACCAATGCGCTTACACTGGTTGCATGGTTTATCACGAGCTGGACATATCTTATCATTGGCCAAATGTCCTCTTCGGCCACAACGGGAACATTCCTGAGCCCGGTTCGATGGTGGTGTGTACAATCGATTGACTTCTCCTGTGATCATCGTTTGTGACTGCCCAGAAGGCCCAGCTAGTACCATCCGACTTGCTTGGTATTTAACTGACTGATGGGAAGCAACGACATCGTCCAGAGTGAGTTGGTCTTTCTGGAGTAATTTCTCTCTGAGATCATGCGGAGCCAGAAGTGTGATCTTATCAATAACGCAAATGTCACGATTTTCCTGTTGATTTGTTCCGAAATTACACTTATACGCTTGTTCTCGTGCTCTAAGCATAAATTTTTCCAAATTTTCTCCGGGTTCGGGTTTCAACGTCCCGAAAATATTCCTTTCCATGGATTCATGGTGTTTGGGAGCGAAATATTCGTCAAGTTTCGTTAATGCCACTTTGTACGGGTCAATGCCTTTTTCTTCATCCTCTTCTACGTCCGCATTTGGAATTGCTTGAAAAACCTTGACTCTAGAAAAACAATGTAAGCTAGCCGGTAAATGAAAGCAATTAGCAAACAAATTACCTCTTGAACGTCGGGTCCTGCTTTTGCCAGGAGGAAAAACTTCAGTTTCGTTTTGTTCTTTTCATCACTGGCCCGTACAACATAGTCAAAATTTCTCTTCCACTTCATCCACTGACCTCTGGGCAGTGATTTGAAAGGAAAAGGCATGATCTCCCAGCGATCCATAATCCTAGAATAATAACACAATGTTATTTTTTTTTATCCGTTTGAATATTTTTTTTTCAAACTTAATACTCGAGTCATATTGCAAAAGGCAGCCTTTTACTCCAGATACTCCTTCCAATATCCGGAAATCAAATCGAAACGGCATTAAAGCCCCATTTTCCGGTATTGAAACCACATTTTCCGGCATTGAAGCCAACGGCATTGAAGCCATCATTCTCCAGCATTGAAGCCAACGGCATTTAAGCCACCATTCAATATAACTCGAATAGCTAGTCAAATCTAAACATACCTGTCGGCTTTTGTTGTGAAAAAATTACCTAAAATCCGTGGCAGCTGAAAACGCTCTAATCGATATCCAGTTGTTTTTTTATTATTATTATTGGCTGTTGATCCCTTCCTCGTCAGCCACTGTTGGGATCTTTCTTTCCAGTCGGTGCTGCACAAAAATTGTAATTAATTCACTTCTGAAAACCACTTTATTTCCGTAGCATAACAAGTGTGACCGCATTGAATCTATACTATCAGATACTATATATTTTCCCTCTCCCTAGCTGTCAACCACTGACTGAGTACCCGAGTAGAAATATGTTCACACAGGGTACCACAGAGTCAAACCAGACCCCGAGAAATTTAGCGACTAAAACCTGAGTGATCGTTTTACCCGTTAGTAAGAGCTGCAATTGTGCTGGGTTATGCTTCCTTGAAAAAACGACCAACTCAGTTTTCTCCGAAGAGAATTCGATACCCAGCTTAAGAGCCCATTCAGACAAATTGTCTAAGGTATCTTGCAATGGTCCTTGCAGATCGTTAGCCTCGCTTCCAGTAATGGAGACAACGCTATCGTGTGCAAGTTGCCTTAGCGTGCATGAATTTCCAAGACATTCATCGATAAACATGAGCCCTGGAGAAGACCCATGTAGCTAATTCGGGAAGTTGATGAATCACCATGGGAGAAATACATATGTTTTTCTGACAACGAATTGTGCAAAAATATATTCAAATTCGATGAAAGTCCCTGCACATGAAATTTCTCGGTCAGAACTTCTACTGAAACAGAATCCAAAGCCTCCTTAATGTCCAAGAATGCAGAAGCCATTTGCTGTTTTTGAGCAAAGTTGAATTTCAGTAGAAAGCAACGCTAGGCAATCGTTCGTTCCTTTGCCCCGGCGGAAGCTAAATTTAATATCTGACAGCAAACCATTTGGTTTAACCCATTTCCATTACCGAATGAGGATCATTTTCTCCATTAATTTCCGGAGGCAGCAGAGCATAGCTATCGGCCTATAAGAATTGTGATCAGAGACGGGCTCTCACGGTTTTTGGATAGCAATAACTTTAACCTCTCTCCAGTCGTGCGGAATAATGTTTAGCTTAAGAAACTTGTTGAACAAGCTCAACAAGCGTCTTTTTGCAGAATCGGGTAGATTCTTCAACAGGTTGAATTTGATCCTATACAACCCTGGAGCTTTATTGTTGCACGAGAGAAGAGCCATTGAGAATTCCTACGTGGAAAATGGCTCTTCCGTAGTTGCTAGGGACGCGTCGCGAAAGGTTTTCTTTTCCGGTACAGAGTCCGGACAGACCTATTTGGCAAAATCGAGTATTTAGCGGTCTGAATACTCCTCACTCTCATTTGAAACGTTACGGTTCCGCATGCGTCTGGCGGTATCCCAAAGAGTGCACATCGCTGTTTCCCTCGACAACGCGTTTACAAACCGCCGCCAGTATCCGCGTTTTTCCGCTTTCATTAAGCACTTCATCTGCCTGTCCAGTACCTCGTATTTTCTGAGCAGATCGACAGTGCCGAAAGGCCAAGTACACCGAAGACCTTTGCGCGTTCAGGTCAGAACACTCTTTGTCCCACCACTTTGTAGAAGAACGCCGTCTAATCGTTACCCCGGGTATCGGTTTCGTCTGAGCTCGAGTCGCGGCGTCGATGATCAAGCCAGAAAGGTACGCGTATTCTTCCTCCGGAGGAAGTTCTTCGTG
Source organism: Wyeomyia smithii (assembly GCF_029784165.1). Taxonomy (NCBI): domain Eukaryota; kingdom Metazoa; phylum Arthropoda; class Insecta; order Diptera; family Culicidae; genus Wyeomyia; species Wyeomyia smithii. Next base: position 160,113,568 of record NC_073696.1, on the reverse strand, counting down.
AGACTCGATGGTTTCCGATGTTATGGTCTCATAACACTTCCAATCAATATTACGTGTGAGGTCGAATGCAATATTGATTGGATCCGGTGGAGTTGAACCATTAGCGATTGAGATAACGATTGGTAGATGATCACTACCGTGGGGATCATTAATTACTTTCCACTGGCAATCTAACGCTAGTGATGTCGAGCACGTGCTGGAAGATTAGGTACGCGTGTCGCTCCCCCAGTATTTAAAAGTGTCATATCAAAATCATCGATCAAGTCACAAATCAAAGAAGATCGGTTGTCGTCGTACAGCGACCCCCATTGAGAACAGTGAGAGTTAAAATCTCCCATTATCAAAAAAGGTGCGGGAAGCAATTCTGCTATGTGAGAAAGTTGCCTCTGTTCAATCCGCACAGATGGAAGAATATATACCGAAGCAAGGTAAAGTTTTTTTCCATTCATATTCGTTTGAATGGCAACGACTTCGATGCTCGAGAACGAGGGGAGGTTGATTCTGAAAAAGGAATAGCACTTTTTGATCCCCTGAAGTACCCCTCCACCGTGTGAGTCTCGGTCTCGCCGGATTTTGTTAAAATCGTGGAAATTGAGTTGGTCATTTGAATTAAGGAAAGGTTTCACAGAGCGCAAAAGCATCACAATTATATGTGTTTATTAAATGAGAAAACAAATCGAATTTGGGGGTGATACTTATGCAGTTCCACTGTAATACAGTGATCAAATTTCTAACCTCTTTCGACGTTTTAGTCATCGAAAGATATAATAGCTGAAATGAGGGGCCAAGTTACAGCAAGTTGCTTCAAAAATGTTTCTACTGTAGGGAGAAGGGCAAGAAGAAAACTTTGAAGAGGATCTGGAATGTCGAAAGTTTTAAATCTCCAGTCCACAATATTAGAGAATTTCAAGAAACCTGATTCTTTTGTATTCTCTGGTCGAGAAGTGGGTACACGGGAGGTTTTTGGTGCCCCAGGAAGCGCTGGGTATTCCTGATTTGATAATAAGTTTTAAAAACCAGGAGGAACCTGCTTCGGTTTTTTTTTCGCCGCTTCCTTTTTGTGTAGGTTTATTATTCATTCCGTTAGAGGGTTATCTTGCGGCCTTCGCGAGAGAGATAAGGAGAGTTGATCATTTTCCTATTCCTAGATCCCTCTGGCAGGGCATAAGAACACCCTTCGACGGGGTTGCCTCCGCACTTGCTGCAGCGTGCCTTGTTGCAACAGTAGGTGGCTGTGTGACCTAACTGCTTGCAGTTATGGCAGTGCATGACCCGCGGTACAAACAGGCGTACAGGTAGACAAACCTTATGCAAAAGTATTAAGTTCGGCAGTGCAGATCCGGAAAATGTTACCCGACAGGAATCCGAAGGAAAGAATTTCTTTTTTCCTTCATCGATGGACACTGAATGCATTTGCTTGACATCCAATATCTTTACATCTTGCATCATTGGGTTTTTAAAACAGCCAACACCATGAAGCAAAATGTCATCCCAAGCAACACTTGTAACATCTTCTTGAAAAAAGCAACAAAGAATAAAGTCGCATTGTGATCTCACTGTAGTTACTGTGAAACATACTAGACTGCATGAGAGAGGAAAAGGTCACTTATATGACGCGAAACGACTTTTCAACTCTCCAAGATGCAGTATTGTTACATAGAGGTTAGTGTAACTCCGAAGTCGAACAGTAACTTGTATCAATCATCCTGTGTTACTATCATGTTTACATGCAACTGATATGCGGAATAACACAAAATTTTTCACATTGCCATTAGTCGACGACTTGTATGTAATTAACATATTTTGTAAGGTTACATTGCAGATTTGATTCGAAGTTTGCTTGCATGGACATTTATTTTTACCAAACTAATCATGTGTTGGATGGCTAGTAAATAATTTTTTCACCACCCAGTTTGCCTGCATCATCGCACCGTCATAGCTGGTAGGGTTTTTTTAGTTATCCGTGTCTGCACTTATGTTGTGCAGACAAAACGGCATCACTACTTCGTTTCCAAACTCTTTGCGATGAAAACACAACACAGGAAAATTAGAACAAGACGGACCATTGACCATATCAAACTATCGATATTTTAACAATTAATAAGACCAGTTATATTATGATAATTTCGAGCGTTTACATATTCAAGAATTGATCGAAATTATTCCAACCTGATAAGAGCAGCAAACTGCTGTAGTTTTCGCTCTGTCGAGTTTAGGCTATTGCGGCTTTGGATCTTTCAAAAGTTATAATTTTAATGCTATTAGAATGGTTTAATTGGTAATATTTCATGGAGAGTATTAGTGAATGTCGAATATTATGAATATCGCTATATAAAAAATTTGCATCTTGACCGTGGTTTCCCTATGCGACCGATTCGTTACATTATAAAAGAATGCATGGGCAGAATAAGTTACTTCGTGACAAGATTTGTCAAGCTTTTGCTACAGGATAATATACTGGCATCATTTGAGATGCCGTTGTTTCAGTGAAACAAATTCGGACGATAATCAAGTGATAAAGATATATGCTTAAGTTTAATAGTAGTTACGGCAGTTAATTGTGACCGAATTGTGATTTCCGACTATAACGTCAAATTAATACTACTACCAACTGAAAGTTTCTGTACACCTTATCTTAAAGTGTCATGTTTATTTTAAATTAGAAGACCATTGCAAATATTTGTTATAAATTTAATCATACTACTCCAATAATATTACAAATATCATAATAGGAAAATGGAAGATCTAAAAGTAACGTTATTAGTTTTTTAAAGCAAAAAGATTTCCATAAAATGTTTTATTAAATATTTCAGTGACAATTTATATTGTAACCTTTTAAAAACGAAAGTCCGGGTAAAAAACAAGGTTATTTATAAATGCGCGTTGATTCAAAAAAACGCGTAATTCGAAAATCCGCGTGAAAAACCATTAATTCGAAAACCCGCGTAAAAACTCACGTTGAATTGAAAGTTCGCGTAATAAACCGCGATAATCAAAAATCCGCGGAAGGAAAACTAGCATAAAATCCGCGTAAGAAAAACTAGTAAAAAAATCCGCGTTAAAAACACCTGAAAAAAACCTGAGAGTTTTCTCTCTTTACGATTCAATAAAACTGTCTCGTTACTTGCGCTACTCTCAGATCTTTTGGGTTTCCTTTTATAAATATTTGTGTTTGGTTCCACGAAAGATATAGCCACTCTATTGACCGGCAGTGTAAATTCGAGTAAGATGATAAAAATGGCGATTATTTTGAGCAAATGAAAAAAAAATCAGCTTCATGTAGAAATATCCTGCAACAATGTTTTCCAACAATAAAGGAGGGATATCTAATAATTTATGCTATTAGTTACACTACTTTTAGATATATGATTTGTTCCGGCATTGAAAAATATTTTAAACGAGTATGTATAATGGTGAATAAAAGTAATTGAATTTTTAAATGCCTTAACATTCTCGGGGCACGTGCTTTTTACGTGAGCAAAATCATCAGTTTCACCATAGGTTTTAATTTGCATGTCAAAATCTTGTATAAGCACGAAAAACCTCTCACATTTATATGACAAGGACATGCTGGTGAAATTTTGAAATATGTCGCGGGTAAAAGCCAGACAAATATGCCTGAGAAATTTGTTGAATCGATACTTTAATTTGACCAAGAAAAGTTTCAAGATGAAACAGATGCATCACTGCGATCGATATGTTACAAATCATGTTACCCTATGGTCGAACAGAAACATCATTAGTAACAACTAGACTGATTGCATATATACTTCAAATTTGCGCTTTTCAGGTTACATAGTAGTAATGATGTTAGAGGCCGCCCATGATTTTTCTGATATGTCGTATAATGCTTACTGACACTTAGATGTAATAAAATATATTGCTTGGGTTCGGTCACAACACCGTCGATCTCTACATCCTCGGCAGGAATGTACACGCGATACTCTCTCGTGAAGAGCTCGCAGCAAGCAATTGCGTTTGCTTGCTTCAAGCTATTCACGACAACTCGCAATTTGTTCGGCCTCACCTTAGTGATTTCGGTTACGTCCGAAAACCGTTCTGTCAGGTCCTTGCCAATGCGCAAAACATTCAATGGTTTCTTTATGGGCCGGAAGTAGACAACGTACGGGCCCTTAAATTCATCCGGGTAAGCTATTAAACGAACGTTAGCTAACCCGTTCGGATTTGGTGGACTAGGTGCAGGGGATGGCAGTGAAGATGGAAGCGGGGAGCTGCGGGGTGATATTTCAATCACATCTCCATTTGTTTCAACGTCTACGTACATTTCCACCTGCATGTTGTCCATATCGTTCATGCTTGCGGGAGCAATATGCTCTACCGCACACTAACGGTAAACAACCGTGTATAAATGGGGTACCAAGTTACAAATGATTCAATGAAAAAACAATTTGTCCAAGTAAGATGAATTAAAATTTAAAAACCTAAATTAATCCACCTAGCGGTCAGACCCAGCTTTTCCCATTCAAACTTTTGTTTGTAACATTAGATTTGCATGAACGCTTCAATCCAATAAATGTATATTTAATCTTTAGGTTCTAAAATATTGATGTTTGTATTGATGTATTGATGTAAACTATACATATAAAAATGCAAGCCGGTCTGTTTGTCTGTCTGATCCATATAGGCTCGAAAACTACCGAACCGATCCACGTGAAAATTTGTATGTAGGGGTTTTTGGTGCCGATAAAGGTTCCTATGATTATTTTGAAAACTCTCCCTCTTCTGAAAGGGAGGGGTCCCATGCAAATGAAGAATAAATTTCTGCACAACTCAAGAACAACCCAAGCAAATGAAACCGAATTTGGCATGTGTATGTTTTAAGGGGTAACAAATATGTGCATAATGATTTGACACCCCTCCCTCTTCTATAAGGGAGGGGTCCCATACAAATAAAACACAAATTTCGCAAAGCTCAAGAACCAATCAAGAAAATACAACCAAATTTGGTATGTGAATGTTTTTAGAGGTAACAAACAAAAACAATATCGCACGCTAGCCTGGGGGCTAATGCGGTCTCGATCAACTAGATTAGTTGAGAGAATTCGTTATCGATATTGTTTCTGGCACATTTTGCATGTGTAGGATAAGTACAACGATACACCGTGCCCCAGTGCAAGCACTTCGAAATTTTAGAAATAAAAAAATGGTATTTTGAAAAATTTAAATAAATACTAGTGTTTAGTGATTGTTGCATCAAGGTAACCAGTGAAAAGTTGTCCTTGACATCAGAGTGGAAAATTTGATTATTCTTCGTCCAACTTCGAATAGAATTAGATGTTTCTTACTGAAACTCTTAAGTTCATTCAAACCTTTGGACATATCATTTTGGCGACGAGGATCTCAAGAATCCACGAACATGGCAGAAGATAAAGTTGATCAGCAGCTGCAATCGGGAATTCAAGATCCGATTCTCAAGATGGCCTAACTTATACAGCAGATGGCGGACCAGCAGCAGCAGCCTTAGTAACAAGCCCCGGAGCAGATTTTGGAGTCCTTCTCATCGAACATCACCGACATTCGACGAAAAAACGGAGTTACGTACGTTCGGACGCTGATTAACCGCTACCAGAACCTCTTCGAGAATGATGCAGGTCAGCTGAAAAATACGGCTAAGCTACGTCTACTTCTCCGGAAGCTGGCACCCATTCGCACAGCCGCTATCTCAACTACATCCTGCCAATACTGTCCAAGGACGTGTAGTTTAAAGACACAGTCAAGATTCTTAATGAAATCTTCGGATATCAAACGTCATCGTTCCGGAAGCGGTCTGCAGTTAGTAAAATGCAAATCTGAAGATATTATCAGCTACCGTTACCGACTGACGTTACCGCCGTCAATCGAGCCTGTGAAGATTTTCAGTTCCAGAACCTAACGCCGGATTATTTCAAGTGCCTCATTTTCGTCAGCGGATTGAAAGCCACAAAATATGCGGATGTCCAGACAAGACTACTTTCTATGCTAGAGAATGTAAAGCCTGAATCACTAATGACTCTACAATAGTTTATTAATAAGTATCAACGCCTTGTCAACTTAAAGGAAGACACCGCGATCATCGAGCAACAAAGCAGCGGCTCGAAATCTACAGTTCACGCCGTCAGGGACAAGAAGAGTGCACCGTATCGGAGAAATTCTTCGAAGCATGAAGGTAAGAAACCGATGACACCATGTCGGTAGAGCGGTCAAATGCATTTTGTGAAGGACTGCTTTTTCAACAACCACCTTTGCAAGGACTGCCACCGCATTGGCCACAAAGAAGGACACTGTTCCTGTTCGAAGAAAACGATTCAAACGATGCAAATATCCTAAAGGCTCCTGCTTCTAAAGATCCACCAGCTGAACATGAAGAAGTTCAAGAACTTTCCTGCCACTATTATAAGCTCCACCACAACTCATGGCTGAAGAACAACAAACCCTTGTCCTTGAAATCAGAGTGTAAAATTTGATTATTGTTTGTCCAACCTCGAAAAGAAATAGGTGTTTTTTAGTAAAACTTTTAAGTTCATTTAAGCCTTTGGACATATCAGTGATCAACACTAAATTTAATTTTTTTATTAACACTTAACTAAACTAAACTGTACTTTAATTTACACTAAACGTACCGTAGAAAGATAACAATAACAATGTCGTTAAATAAAAACCATCTCCCTTCTATCCTCCGCAAACCGCTCCAGCGCCAGTTCAGTAAATTATTCACAATTGTTGTTGACCATCTGCCGATAAACACTCACCAAACAAAGAGCACTCAACCACGGTTCAACCATTGTTGACCTCAGCCAGGTTTTCACCCGACGTAATGTGCTGAACGAGCGTTCAATCGTGCATGTTTCACATGGTAGAGCAAGTGCAATTTTAATTGCTTTCTCAGTCGCAGGGAAGAAAAAAACGGGCTTCATCTAGCAGGTCTATAAGATCCAGTTCTTCCAAGTTCTTACGGTCTGTTCTCATGCTGCTGCAATGTTGATACCAAACTCCCACTCTCCAATAAAATTTAAAATTTCGTAAAAAAATACGAAACGCCGAAACGGCCCCCCTTGCCCTTCTCTGGCTACGCCTATGTCTCCATATCTAGAATAATACACAGCAGCTGAAATCGACCACAAACCCCATTTTGGATTCTAGGTTGGCGACTTCCGGTTCCTGGGAAACAGCCGAAAATGATCGAATAACACCCAATATGGGTGTTTTGTCAACCAGAATGACGCTCAGAGGCCAGAATCATATTTTAAAAACTATATTGAAATTCAAGATGGCGACTTCCGGTTTGTGAAAATCAGTTTAAAATAACCAAATACCATCCAATATGAGCATCTCTGGAACCAGAATGATGCAATAAGCTAACAATTGAACTCAGGCATCATTGTAAGCTGAAACCTTACGAGGATAACATGATCCTCCAAATTTTAATGACTTTTCTAACGGACCCAGAAAACATATTCCCACGGGCCGGATAGTCAAACATCTTCCAAATTATTCCCACGACAAGTGTTGCATATGACACTAGCCATATGCAGACCACTAGAGTATTCCCACCGAGCTAGCCAAATTCCTAAAACCATGTTTCACCACAAATCCTGATTCCCATGCATGTACATGCAACCACTTGAAAATTAACCAAGTGCATGTACATGCATGAGAGCCGAAGAACCTTTTCGATCCCATATTTGCAACACCTCATAAACTAAACAAAACATTGCCAGCACAGCCAGCAATGTTTAGCTTCCCACGATTCTTTCTCGTTCCACTTTATCCTTACGAAAGAGAACGAGAGCCGCAAGCAGCTAAGACACTAGCGCAACTTGCGGACATCATGAACATGTGCTATTGCCTACGCTCAGGCGCATAGGAATAGCCAGCTAGCAATGTGAGTTTTATAGCAAGCCACACTGTATCAAGAAATGACAATTCAATGCTCGAGGTCCGCCTATTTTCATATACCGACATACACAAATTCACATGTAAAGTAGTATTAGGTAAAAGCTAGAAATTAAGAAGGGACTTACAGTTAAGTGGAATTTTGAATAAATCAATCCCGTTTGGGACATGATAAGAACAAGTCGTGTTTCAATTAAAACCAAAAGAAATGCGAGAAACCCTCATGGCGACCGTGAGTTAGTAACCACAATCTTTGGAGTGAAATCGCGGAAGTGTTAACAAAAAAAAAAAAAAAACAGCAGAACGGGTACAACAAGTGATAAAGTGAAGTGACAGAAATTTCTTTATGTGCTAAAATACCCAATGAGAGAAATGAACAATGGAATATGAGCAAGTGTAAGCGAGGGTATGCAAATATATGCCTAACCTTCATGAATTTAAGGCACGAGAACTTGAAGCAGAAGAAATAGACCTCGAAACATTGAAAAAAGTGTGTGCGGTTATTTTGTACTACGTCCATCTAAAATGGATTGAGAGACGTGCTTACAACAAAGCACGCAAATCTTTGGCCAGCATCACAGAGGCGTGAATGGAAGAACAGTTTAAAAACGGAAGTGCAGTGGAAACAGCGATACGATCGAGAAGTGACAACCAGGAGGATCCAGCTCAGGAAGAGTGAGAGCAACAATATTACAGGATCAATCAGAATCAGGAACCAATGGAAAACACACAATGGACATTCGTAGATAAGTAAAACATGGAAAATAATCAAATTTATTACATTTATATATATATACCCAAAAAAAATTTAAATTTTACATATGTCTCAACATTCAAATTTAAAAACCTCACATGAAAGAATTCGAGGATTTAAAACTATTATTAACATATTGCAAAAAAGCAATAAATACAAACTTAAGTTCAGAACTAATAAAAGATAAAATTACATTGTGTAACGCATTAACACAAAGTGTAGAATATTATCTACTAGAAAATCAAGACAAAATACCAGACATTAAATTTCATGAATACGTAAAAGCAACAAGGCAAATTAATTATGAAACCTTAACAATATAAGAATCTAAGTTACAGCATAATTAGGCTCATTCGCCCCCGCACGGAACGAACCATAACACTTTAGCGGGCATAAGTAAAACTACGATAAGCAGTATACATTTTACCAACCAAAGCAAGCAGCAAACTAAACATAAACAAACAACCATGACGACCGACAATACACCAACATTTAACCTAGAACAGGCATTAGCACTTATACCGATTTACGATGGTAACGCTGATGCGCTAAGTTCATTTATTGACGCTGTTAACATGCTAGCGGAGTTGACACCCGAAAACCAAACTGCAACAGCAATAAAATTCATACGAATGAGGCTAACAGGCAAAGCGCGACAAGGCTTGCCGTTGGAATTGAGAACGATACAACAGCTGTTGGACGATGTAAAGAGAAGGTGCAAAGCAAAAGAGACTCTGATATTCTCACAGAAAAAATAGGGCAAATTAAATATGCCAATACAAATCAATTCTGCGAGGAAGTGATAACCTCACGCAGAAATTAAAATTTTTATATCTGGAACAGGGCGTCCCAGAAGAGGCAGCCAATAATTTAGCAACTAAAGCTGGATTGAATATCTTAATAAAAGGCATTCAATCCAAAGACCTCAAATTGATTTTAATTTTTTTTGGAAATTTTGCTGACATCACGGCAGCAGTTCAAAAAGTCCAGGAGTACACCATGGACAATACCAACGGAAATGGAAACATTTTCACAGCCCAAAGAGATATAAATAATAGATACTATCAACCTCACCTACAGCAGAGAGGCAGAGGCGGAAGAGGTTACCACAGACGTTACCATAATTCCAATAATCAATTTAGGCAACCAAATTTCCAAAACGAAATAAATTACAATAGACGACCAAATTTTCCAAATTATAATAACGGAAATAATTTTAACAGAGTACCTTATGGACAAAATAGAGGAAGAGGAAATCAAAACTTCTTTCAACATAGCAATGGAAGACAAAGAAATAACTTTCAACAACGCGACCGGCGAATGTTCGTAGTCGCGCCGAATCAACCTACTATAGAGGCACCCCCAATTGACGTTGAATTGGGTTGTTTAGCTATATCAGTTTTTTATATCATCTGAAAGATCTGCATTTTCTAAGTAAAACGTGATTTAAAAAATTTTGCTATTGTTGTCCTTCGCTTTTTTAATCACGATTTAAAACTGCTCGAAATCTGCTCGAAATCGCTACAATGACAGTTCGTCCATATACTAACTGTCATTGTAGCGAATTAGAGCGAATGTTTATACTTCATTCAAAAATCGAAGGATAATGATATAAAGTTTTAAAAAATCACGCTTTACTCGGAAAATTACACTCTTTCAGGTGATATATAAAAATCGGAAATCCGTGAATAGCTAAGCAACCCAATTGCTAAATGGCAGCTTATAGGAAAATAACAAAATACCTCCCAAAATGGGTATTTCCGGTGTCAGATTGATGTCAGAAAATCTGCTGAAAATGACCGAATACCACCCAATATGAATATATTCAGAATTAGGGCGATGTACAGAAGACAAAAGTCGAGGATGTTGTCATTTCGATAAAACCAATCATTTCAAACGATTTGTCTTTTGACTTTGATCTTATGCTATGGCGGATTCGTCGTGTATTTGCAGACTTTAAGCACATCGCAAGGAATCAATGAACTTGGAGCGTTCGAATAGTATGATACCACATTTAAATTATGTTGAGGCCACATATATTGATCAAAGCAGGTGTAGTTTTAAATGGTCTTTAAATTTCTTTTTTTTCCATAACTTTTGAGCCACATATCAAATTGTTATGAAGTTTGTTATTTGTAAGTTTGAGAGATGACTCGTTCGTATGACACTAGTTATGTTCAAATAAGTCATGTATTCTTTAATATAATAGACTTTCGTTGTTTTATTAACAACTTAACACATAACGGTTGCTTCAACTCGATTATAATCAAATGAAATGGAAACGTATAGGGCAGCCAAAATTTGAAACCACGTGTTGAATCATAGCTCATCAGGTAACTCTTAACTAGCCCGCTCATCTGATAATAATATTGATCAAATCGATAGTGTAATTTCTGAGATAATGAAGTTTCGTGATTTTCACATTTCGGTACATTACAGAAAAGGTTACAGTTCAATTACAGTAAAATTCAATAGGGTGTTATGAGGCAGCTAGACCTTTCATTTGTCACTAATTTTGTGGAAATCGGGTCAGTCATCTCTGAGAAAAGTTGTAACGAATTGCTTGCTCCTGCGACCAACAGCAACTTAACCCTCTAGTATCCAATTCTTTAGGTTAAAGCATATACGAGATCGTATTCAGGTTAGGTCTGACCTTATTATTGTTGTGCGTAACGTGAAACAAGCGGTGTTCGCTGCGAGACGGTACAGGTGTTCCTGATGACCGGCGACGTAGCAATCCAATCGTTGCGGGTGGCGGTTGTAACTTCGTGACCGCCTCGAAGCAGCCGTTGCGGTGGGTAGATGATGTAGGAGTCGATGTCGAGATGGCGCTCCTGAAAGCCTATTCGGCGATGTTTCCGGCGCGATGTGGATTGCGCACCTTGCAGCGTGGTTACACACGGTATAGGATGTCGGACTGCTAAAGGGCTAACCGGTTGAGACACCAAAGGGTCCGCACGTGGTAGCGAATACGATGCTAAAGGACTCAGCCAAGTTTCCAGCCAACGAAAAAAAACCATGTTGAAACAGTGGGTTTTACTCTGTTCAACGAGGTGTTACCATTAAGCGTAATGCTTTCTAAAACGACCAATGGGCTACTCACGACTTTCGTTTAATTTTCTACGCTCCCACGAAGTATTTTCCTTACTACTGATTTTTGCACTTTCCACGTCTGTCTCTGGCTAATAATTCCACACTTCTAAATTCTCTTGTCCTATTGCAACTACCGAAACCCAAATCTATTATCCGCATTACAAAATCAACTATATATCATCTTATATATTTGGCACAATTAAAACAAGAAACGCTGTTCGATTTCCTTAGCGCTCCCATTCGGGCAAAGGTCTTTCCTACGCCTCTCTCTCACTCTGGTTACCGAGTAGCACCTAAGCGGAGGCTGAGGAATAGTGTTTTCTTTTGCTTGGGCATGCAGTGAATGAGATCTTCATGGAGCTCATGTGTTGAACGCGCGGGCTCTCAGCAGTCTAATCACCGACCGTAAGGTGTCGCATGAGTTTTTTGTCAGTTGCGAATGCATAGGTTGTTCCAACTCGAACTGGTACTACATCGAATCATTACATTAGCTGATTCTGATTTATTAAAAATTTTGAAATTAAATTTTCAAAATTGTTAATGCCAAGTATTTACTTTACTTTATTATTGTCAATACCACCATGACGTGGCCTTTCCGCGATATCCTTTATATTCTAAAGCCCTTAGATTAAACGAGTGATTTATTATTAATTTTCTCATGTTATTCTTTGATACGTTGGTACTTTTATTGAACCTCGAATATTATCTCCTTCGGATCCAGACGGTTACATACCATAATTATTTTTCCAAGCTTTACTTGATGCCCCCTATTTACTTCAAAGATTTCTGAACAGAGGCGTTGGCATCCTCTAAACCTTTTTACTTCCTATTTCTACTTAACTTTAATTTTCTTGGCCCCAATCACTTTAGATATTTCTGAAAACTATTCTCTTTCTCTAATGTAACTCAATTCACTTCCAATCTTTTGAAAATGCTTATTTCTATTGTAACTTCAGATATTTCTGAAAATGCTTTCAACCCTATTCACGTCAGACATTTCTGAAAACTTGTTTTGCCCCCACTAAATATCTGTCCATTACTTCAGACTCATCTGAAAAGGTTCATTTAATCTAAATTTGTATAAATTCGCGTATGTGTGTATTACACAACGTAATTGGTTATTAAAACATCGCAAGCGATATTTCATTCGCGCTACCTTTGCTACCAACGAGCTACGTTGACAACTAACGGTACCTGTCAATATTTTTTAATTCAGGATTGAGTTGGTGCGAAATTCAACTCTCCACTCGTAAATTCTATTTCAACAAATTCGTTTCAAATCCTAAACTATAGGTAAGTATCTCGTTTTACTAACTCTTCCTTTTTTTTATTTTAGGTCACATTTACAAATCCGTATGCATTGTCTAGCAATCAACAAAAGCCCAAGAGGCTTCGAAAATTTCGTATGGCAACATGTGGTTTTACTGCTCAGCCAAATCTTTTACCACGACGGAGGAAACAACAGAGTGACATCTCAACGCCGAGTTTTCCGTAGCACCTCTTTAAGAGTGTTTTTATTAGGCATGCCTTTCGTTTTTGTGTGTTGGGCTCGACACACCGTCATAGCTAAAGTTTATCTACGCTTCCGGAACGAGGCATGAAAGGTACCCGGGATCTTGGAACCGTCCAGATTCTCGAGACTGTACGTGTTGGAACCCAGTGCTTCTTTGATACGTACTTTCGTGAACCGATTGGCAAATTTTCCTACAAAATTTCGCCCCTTTTCAGACAGATGGACGTTCTTCTTAAACACCACTTCCCCTTCCCGGAAGTTATGTTTCTCATTCGAGCGAGGGTTGTAGGCCTTCGAGTACCGGTCATAGGCCGTTTTTAAATTTTTGGACTGTAATGAACAGCTCCTTCATGTCATCTTGTAGTTGCGGAGGATCTTGTGCCTTGCAGGGGTCATTTTTGCGGAGCAATTCATATTCTGCACCGGAACTGACAAAGTTTCGCCCAAAGTTCACGAAAAAAGGAGTGAATCCGATGCTGTCATGTACTGTTGTTCTGATAGCCTTAGCAATTTGATGCACCGACTGGTCCCATTCTCTGTGATCTGACTGTTGATTTAGGGAGCACCGTATCGCCGTAACGATAACTCTATTCACCCTCTCAGTAGGGTTAGGGCTCGGGTGATATACCGCAAGATTCCAGTGACTAACCTCATATCTTTTTAGCAGACTCACAAACTCTTTTGATTTGAAAACTTTCGCGTTGTCGATGATGCAAACACTAGGCGCCCCAAACAAGGAAAATATTAAATTTTCTACGAAGAGGCACACCGAAGGTGCGGTGGCTGTTCTTAGACATTGGATCATCAAAAACTTAGAAAAGTAGTCGCATACAACTAGTAACCAGACGTTTCCTCACTTGCTCCGAGGGTACGGCCCTAGAAAATCAATTGAGATCATTTCCCAAGGACGAGAGCAAAATTTTGGTTTTCCACAGAATGGTCGCACATTGAGATTGGGTGTTTTAGACTCCTTACATATTTCATGACATATGAGACTCCTTACATTATTTCATGACATATGAGGCCAATAGAAATGCGCTCTGATTTTTGCCAACGTTTTAAGGAAACCTAAATGCGCTTCTTCGTGGATGGTTTTAATGATTGGCTTACGTTCCATCAGAGGTACACAATACTTCCAACGGTACCCAGCATCCTCATGCAGCGTATTATTTGTGACATATTTATATACTTTCCCATCAGTAATTCGGAAGTCTGAGTATTTGTCAGGATTAAGCTCGATCATTCTTTTAAGTTGAGTTATGGTCGGGTCAGGAAAAGTGCACGCGACGCTATTAATTGACCGGGACAACGCATCTGCCGGAATATTTTCAGAACCCTTTTTGTATTGCAGCAGTATATCGTAATTGGCCAGTTTTAATGCCCACCTTGCCCATACTGGATTACCCCACACCACAGTCAGTGAAGGATATACGACGATTGTTAGGTCTCGCTGGTTTTTATCAAAAATTCCTAAATAAATCTTCGGAAACTACTACACCGATTAGCAATCTGCTGAAAAAGGGCCATGAAAGTTTTCATGGACCGAGGAAGCTGAAAAAGCATTAATCGCTTTGAAAACGGCTTTGGTCACCGCACCGGTGTTAGCGAATCCCGATTTCCAGCTACCGTTCTTCATAGAAACGGATAGTTCGGACCTAGCTGTAGGAGCTGTACTGGTACAGAACCAAGTAGGCGCAAGGAAAACCATCGCGTATTTCTCCAAAAAGCTTTCCAGTACCCAAGGGCGGTACAGCGCCACGGAGCGAGAATGCTTAGCAGTCCTACTAAGCATCGATCACTTTAAACATTTCGTAGAAGGGTCTCAGTTCATAGTGCCAACTGACGCCATGAGCCTCACCTTCCTGCAGACGATGTCGATAGAGTCAAAATCACCTCGTGTGGTGAAAGATGGTGTTCAGTTCGAGTTGAGCGATTTCCGAAAGATGGTGTTCAGTTTTTAAATCTCCTGGGTTTTTCATTAGATTCTCAGGTAATTCAATGGTCGGAATTTCAAAACTTTCGTCACTTTCTTCCGAGGGGAAGGTTCGCTCTGGTTCGCCACTGGTTGCAGCTGGAAACATATTTTCTCCCCCTTTCATTAAAATAATCTTCTATACGATAGACCTCAACCCAGTGCACGGAGGGCGCCTCCGGTGTAGTTGCGGCATCGGACGGAGGAACCAGTTGGAACCCAAATCTTTCGAGAAAATCAGTACCAAGTATAAGGTCCCTTTTCAACTCCGGAACTACAATAATCGGTAAAACGTGGGTAATCGATGCGAACGAGAGAGGAAGATCTACGTATCCGAGGCATTTATTGGGTGTACCATCTGCCGTCAAAATTTGAAGTTCGATAGGATGGATGGTAATTCCAAGCTTTCGTAATAGTTCGACTGAACTGATTACTGACAAGGATGCTCCAGTGTCAGCGAGGCCTTCAACTTCCTCCGACATGATTTTAACTTCAATATGCGGACAGCGATTAGGCTTGGTATTGATTTGGTGAATTTTGTTAAAACGTGAAAACGATGGCAAAGGATTCTCGGGGCCAACAGTGGAGGAAGAGGGATTCCCTTTCTGTTCTTCCCTTAATCGTTTTTTGTCTCTTCCCTCCCGTGGGCGAAAGTTATGCTTGTTAGGACACTGGAAAGCAGTAGTTCCCCCGTTCCCCCAAATATGACAAAATCGGTTTTTCCGTTGGTCACATTCCCTCCACATGTGGCCGGTCTCTCGACCATTCCAACACATATACTTAGTTGCCGTTTCCCTAGCTGGACTCGTGGTCCCGCTCTCAAGGGTTTGCTTGCGGTCAGTATTTCTTTTAAGATGGCTCTGAATCGCGCAAATCGTTTCTGCCTCGGGCATATCTGGTTCGTCCAGTTCACCTTCGACTGCAACCTGATAGACGGTGGTTTTATTGTGTCCGCCTGTCACATACAGGTTTGATTCCAAGGCATCAAAACGGAAACAAAGCTGAGCTAAATGTTCAATGGAGTGTATTGTCGTCAACGCCAAACGGCGTTTATAACTCAGCTTCATGTTTTCCACTATCAGATCATATTTTTAGCGCTCCGACATTTTTGTGATCATTCTTTGCGCAAGCGTTTCAATGTTAAGTAAGGTTAAGTAAGCGCTGAACAGTTCGTTAGGCCTTTGTTTTCTATTACGCAGTTCTTTCCTAATGATTCGGTCGCGATTTGGGTTGTCATAACGCATTTTCAAATAGTACTCTAAAGTTTCCCACGTATCGAATTTTTCTTCGTAGGTGGTGTACCATACCGACGCATGATCTTTGAATAGCAGATGGGCATGCATACGCAGCTCCTGTTTTGTAATCGCATAAAAGCGACACAAAATATCGATTTGACGCAAAAAATCTGTTACGGGGACGTGGTTGGTGTCACCACTGAATTTTGGCCATTTTTCGATAATATTACATTGTTGATGTGGCAGCCTCCTTGAAAAGTTGCCTTGTTAAAATATGACGGATTTTCGCGATACAAATCCCTTGGGTTTGCAGTATTTGCCGGAACGAACCCGGTACTATTACCGGCGGGATTATGTGATGAGAAAGGAGATAACCTCCCATTTCCGTTGTTAATATCATACTCATTTCTAGGTACGGGCGTACTACCGATCAGGTTTTCAGGAGAGGACAGTTGTAACGGTGGGACTGGTTCGGCCAATCTTGGCTGACGCGCAGTGGTTGAGCGACCTGGCAAACGGAGCACTTCTGGATTCCCGATACCTAAATTAGAGACTTGATGAGCGAGATTATCGGTCACCATATTATGCTGAGTGGGTCCACCCCATACACGCTCGATGTAAGACTAAACATATCCCTCTATTTCTGATACGCCAGAAGCAGGACCGAAATCGAAACCGTGAAACATCCTGCAGATTTCGAAAGACCTGACGAAAGGGCACAAGGCCGTGACTGAAATCTCGAAGGTCAGATCCAACAAGCTCCGTGTCGTGGTCAGCGACCTGGACCAGGCCAACGCTATTGCTCGCTCTGAGCTTTTCACACGCGAGTATCGCGTTTATATACCCGCACGATTCGAGTCTGTCGGTCGAGTGTATTTTGGCAAGCGGTTTTGGCTGCTTCAAAAATGCTTTGTACCACGACGTAAAAGTAAAGATCATAGATTGCAAGCAATTTCGGTCTGTGTCTCTTGTCGACGGCACAAAAGTGTACACTCCGTCCGACTCGTTTCGGGTTACGTTTGCCGGATCTGCTCTCCCTAGCCACGTCTCGATCGATCGGGTTCGTCTGCCTGCGCGATTGTATGTACCCCGTGTTATGAATTGCACCAATTGCAAGCAGTTAGACCACACAGCCACCTACTGCTGCAATAAGGCACGATGTAGCAAGTGCGGAGAAACTCATGCGGACGATTCTTGCAGTGTAAATGCTGAAAAATGTATTCACTGCGGGGGAAATCAGCATGAGCTCTCCACATGCCTGGTGTACATATAGCGCAGAGATAAATTCAAGCGGTCACTTAAGGAGCGTTCAAAGCGATCTTACGCTGAGATGCTGAAGAAGACCGTGACCACTTCTACCATAACATCGAACCCCTTTGATCTGTTGTCCTCTGATGAAATCGATTCTGACGATTCACCAGCGGGAACATCTTATGCCAATCCTGGGGAGTCTAGAAATAGGAAAAATATTTCCTCTCCTTAACTTCCCCGAAAAGGTCCTAAGACTTCCCAAAATGAAATGAAAGTTACAAACAAACCAAACAGTGCTGCGGAAAAACCGAACGCTTGCAAATTTTAAGTCCCAGAAGGAGTTCCCAGCACTGCTAGGAACATCTAAAATCCCAGTTGTTCCTTTTGCACAACCAGCTGATGAAACAAACTCTGGATTTGTGAAATTCTCTGACACTGTGGACTGGATTTTTGAAACTTTCAATATACCCGATCCAATTAAAGTTTTTCTTACAGCATTCCTCCCAACAGTTAGATCATTTTTGAAGCAGTTGACTGCCCAATGGCCCCTCCTTGCAGCGATTGTATCCTTCGATGCCTAATTCATCTGCGTATATGAAGGATTCTATCTCTGTCTTACAGTGGAATTGTAAAAGTATTTTACTAAAAATGGACTCATTTAAAGTTTTAATAAATAAAAACAAATGTGATGCATTTTCCCTTTGTGAAACTTGGCTTATATCAAATATTGATCTCAACTTCCATGATTTTAATATTATTCGCCTTTATCGAGACACCCCATACTTCAGTACTTCTAGGGATTGAAAAGCGCTACTCTTTCTATCGTATTTACTTACCCTCGACTCCAGGCATCGAGTTTGTCGTATGTCAAATGACAATACAAGGTAAAGAGCTTTGTGTTGCCCCAATATATATTCCTCCCAGAGCACAGGTTGGGCTACGGCTGCTCTTTGATTTAATAGAACTTCTTCCCTTGCCACGTTTGATTTTGGGAGACTTCAACTCTCATGGTGTGGCTTGGGGTTCCCCTTACAATGATAACCGCTCCTCTTTAATCTATAACCTTTGCGACGACTTCGACATGACTATTTTAAACAACGGTGAAATGACACGTATCCCGAAATCTCCAGCGCGCCCAAGCGCTTTGGATCTATCCTTATGTTCGACGTCGCTACGGTTGGATTACACATGGAAGGTAATCCCCGATCCTCACGGTAGCGACCATTTGCCTATTCTTATTTCAATCACTAACGGGTCAACTCGCATGCGACCAATTGACATTCCGTATGACCTCCGTATGATATGATGGAATGTCGATTGGAAGTTATACGAGGGAATGATTTTAAAAGCTATCGAGTCGATTCAACATCATCCACCACTTGAAGAATACAACCTCCTCGCGGGCTTGATTCTCGACGCCGCGTTGCAAGCCCAAACGAAGAAAGAAAAGACCAAGAGTGCTCCGATGTCTACACGCAAAGATCCGACGCGTTTTTGGCCTTCCAGAAGGAAAGTATACCTGGCGACTATATACGGTATTCGGAGCTTGATACCAAGCTTAAAAGCTTGGCTAAAGCAAAGAAACGCGGACATTGGCGTCGGTTCGTAAATGAGACGTCGAGGGAGACATCGATGAGCACTCTTTGGAACACAGCCCGAAGAATGCGTATAACGGTCAACGAAAGCGAGAAATGGTATAACGGTCAACGAAAGCGAGGAGTCTTCAAGTCGGTGGATATTTGATTTTGCCAGGAAAGTATATCCGGACTCTGTTCCTGTGCAAAACATTGTTCGCGATGCGATTCCGGGCCACGACGCGAAAGAATCGCCTTTACGATGGCAGAATTTTCAGTTGCCCTCCTGTCCTGTAACAATAACGCACCTGGGTTAGATAGAATCAAATTCAACTTTTTGAAGAATCTACCCGGCAATGCCAAGAGGCGCTTGCTGAACTTGTTCAATAAGTTCCTGGAGCAAAACATTGTACCGCAGGATTGGAGGTTAGAGAAGGTGATCGCCATCCAAAAACCAGAGAAACCAGCTTCTGATCACAATTGTTATAGGCCGATTGCAATGCTATCCTGTATCCGGAAATTGATGGAAAACATGATACTCCGTCGGTTAGACCATTGGGTCGAATCAAATGGTCTACTATCAGATACTCAATTTGGCTTCCGCCGTGCCAAAGGGACGAATGATTGTCTTGCGTTGCTTTCAACAGATATCAGCTGGCGTATGCTCACAAAGAACAAATGGCGTCTGCGTTCTTGGATATTAAGGGGGTTTTTGAATCCGTTTCTATTGACATTCTTTCGGGTAAAATTCACCGACAAGGTATTTTTCCAATTTTGAACAATTTTTTGCACAATTTGTTGTCCTAAAAGCTCATGCATTTTACGCACGACGATTTGGCTACTTTTCGATTTAGCTACATGGGTCTTCCTTAGGGCTCATGCTTAAGCCCCCTTCTTTACCAATTTTATGTAAATAACATCGACGAATGTCTGGCAAATTCACGCACGATAAGACAACTTGCAGACGACAGTGTAATCTCTGTTACAGGAGCCAAAGCTGCCGATTCGCAAGGACCATTGCAAGATACCTTGGACAATTTGTCTACTTGGGCTTTACAGCCAGGTGTCGAATTCTCTCCGGAGAAGACTGAGATAGTAGTTTTTTCTAGGAAGCATGAACCTGCTCAGCTCCAGCTACAAATAATGGGTAAAACGATTTCTCAGGTTTTGGTACACAAATATCTTGTTGTCTGGTTCGACTCTAAAGGCACCTGGGGTTGTCACGTGAGGTATCTGATGAAAAAATGTCAACAAAGAGTGACTTTTCTTCGTACAATAACCGGACAACCCAGGATACCTTATGGGGCTTTACCAAACAACGATATTGTCGGTGCTAGAGTACGGGTGTTTCTGCTTCCGCTCCGCATCAAACACACATTTGATCAAACTAGAGCGAATAAAATATCGTTGTTTGCGTATCGCCTTGGGTTGCATGCAGTCGACCCATACGATGAGTTTGGAGGTCTTAGATGGAGTACTACACCAGATCATTTATGAGAGAATTAGCGCATTTACTGATTAAAATTGGAACCAGTACAACGCATGTGCTTAGGGCATAACGCATTTGATGCTTTAGCGTATTTGGAATGCATTGCGCAGCTCGGAACCACTACACTTATAAAGCATCAGCCGATGTTCAGAAGGTTGGCATCGTTAAAACAGTGCAACCAGTAATTAATACTGATAAGTTGTCTACTGACTCCATTAAAGAAATTATTGTCTGATCGATTCACTTTCATAAATCAGGTCATTTGAAAACATCATTCAATCATTAACAATAAACAAAAACATGCGATTAGTCCAAAACATTTTGCATTTAATTATGACTCTGGTTTCATTCACATGCATTCGGTTCTGCGTTACTGGCACCAGCGTCAATTACTTCCGCGGCAACAAGGCTCGCCATTGACTGTTTCGGTTGCTGACGATTTTTAGGGATGCACGAGCCGTTGATACGCACCGGCTCGCGAAAGCAAAGAACGGTTTTTGAGCGCCTCGAAACTACGATTTTTACGATTTTTGTGTATATGATACATATTCTGATTTTGATCTCTGTCAATGTATTCTTTGTACAACTTTTGCGTTATGCGTATCACGCATTGGTTGTGCGAAGTCAGAGCAAATTCTGTGCGAATTGAAAGGACACATTTGATAAATAAAGCTTGAACTTTTGCGCACGGGTAGAAATAAAATCTCGAAAACGGGCAAAATGACTCATGATTTCATGATTTGGATGTATTTTCATGGTATGAATATACACCATGAGTAAAGACTCATGGAATTATGAGCCAATTGTCCGTAACGCACCCCGTGCGTTACTGTTTTGCTGACATCATGAGCAATTTGGATTGAAACCATGATTTATGGGTCATGAAATTTGACTCATGAAATCGGGCGTTCAATTTATGAAATCTCCCTTTGACTCATGGAACCATGATTGTGATTTATGAAATCATGAAATGCGAGTCATAAAATAGAGCATTTGGCTCCGGGAATCGAGTGTTTGATTTATGAATTTTTGCTTTGGCTTATTCTAACCCATGAAATTATGAGCTGAACTCGTGAAATCATGAGTCACGAGTCATGCAATTTAGCATTTGACTCCAGGAATCGGGTGTTCGATTTATGAATTCTTGCTTTGGCTACTGGAACCATGATTTTGATTTATGAAATCATGAGTTGCGAGTCAGGACATATAGCATTTGACTCATGGAATCGGGCGTTCGATTTATGAATTCTTGCTTTGGCTACGGGGAATCGGGTGTTCGATTTATGAATTCTTGCTTTGGCTACTGGAACCATGATTTTGATTTATGAAATCATGAGTTGCGAGTCGGGACATATAGCGTTTGACTCATGAAATCGGGTGTTCGATTTCTAAAACCTTGCTTTGATTTAGGAAACCATGAATTGAACTCATGATTGAAAGGGCTAGTTTCATGAAATCATGATTTGTGCGATCCGATTCACGAAATTGCCCAATCCGCACGAGAGTCACAAATAAAATAAGACTTTTTTCTTACAATTGTCCCCCGAATGTTTTAAAAATAATATGGAAATAGTTTTTGTACGCGAGTAACCATTACTTTTTATAGAAAAACTTGTGTTAGTTTTCTTACAAAAGACACTAGCGCTATGATTGTAAAACAAATTTTTCTTTTATTTTGTCTCTGTGATAATTGAACTAAAATTTATTTATTCTTCTCTGAAGGGTCACAGGCGAAATTATTCCACTTGTGAAACGAAATTATTTTTTCCATTAAGTAGTCACGGTGATAATTTGAAGTACAAATGGTATGTTGTCTTAGAATAGTCACTAAGTCATTAAAAGGTACATTTTAATTTTTCTGATAACTTCATGGTGACCTTCATAGGAATAGTTTCCTCTGTTAGTCACTGTGACTTGTGTGAGAGAATATTTGTCAAAAGTTTTGTTCAATAGAATTTGTGACCCTTTGAAAAAAAATTTTATAAGTTATTAACATTGTCGCAGTGATTTTGGTAATCATCTCTTCTAGTTTAAATAAATATTAGAAAAAGTGAACATCGAACTTCAATTAAAAAATGTTACTTTTTAGTCACCGTGACTTTTGTAAAGAATATGTCAAATATTGTTACAAATATGTGATCTTTTCAAAAATTTCGCGGAATTTTAGTAACTATCCTTTTTAATCAAGTAGCTTCGAAAAGATTAGTTGAAATTAATAAGGTCATATATTTCTTGAAACTAACGTTCGATTAGTCTCAAAAGAGTCCCCGTATTAATTGACGTTCATTGAAGAATAAAGAAATGATTCATAACCGTTATTAAGAGGAATGCATCTTTTTTACGAAAGTCACCATGAATTGGTGACGAGCACCTAAAGTTTGTTGGCTCACTAAAATGGAGGCAATGCTTGACGAAAGTAGTACATATATTATAAAATTACACCATAATATGATTTAGAAGTTTTCCTTGATAATTTTCATATATTTTGTAACAAAATTACAACAAGAGTTATTCATTAACAGACTGACGCTTAAAAAAACAATAAATTTCATTTTGAGTGTTTCTAAAATATTTATAATTTTACGAATAATATCGAAAACCTAATTTTTGGGAAGGCGCGCGAAAATTTTAAGGGGTAGGCGACATACTTTCTCCATGAAAATTGGATTGCATTTGAAAATAGCTTTTGGCATTCATTGCATTTGTGCGGACTGGGT
The DNA here is from genome assembly GCF_029784165.1 of Wyeomyia smithii. Classification (NCBI taxonomy): domain Eukaryota; kingdom Metazoa; phylum Arthropoda; class Insecta; order Diptera; family Culicidae; genus Wyeomyia; species Wyeomyia smithii. Next base: position 160,090,077 of record NC_073696.1, on the reverse strand, counting down.
GTACATTTAATTTATGAAACTTCACTTTGGTTCATTGAATTTTAATGTCATGATTTATCGATCACGAAACTGAAAATATAATTCATGTGATCTAGCGTTCCACGAATGAAATTAGACATTATATTTGAATTCGTGTTTGGGTTTATGAAGTCAGTAATTTCCTTCATGAAACTACAATAAAAATTCATTAAACTTAGGATAGAGCTCATAAACTTTGAATTGGATTCATCACTCTGATAATTTGGAATTTGATTCATGATTATGAATTATTGAAATTATATCTTTTCAACTTAAAACTAAAAATCGTAAAAGATCAGATTTTTTTCACGGTCTTAGATGCCAAACCGTTACGGGTTTGAGGATTTGCGTTTGTAGTAACAAGTTCGACAGTCAGTATTATTTATGATTTGCACGGCAAAACAAAGTAAAACATAAATTAATAAGTTTTCTTTGGCAGCTTTTCTGCAGTAGTATTATGCAAAAACCTGCCAAAGACGTTCGATACCCTAATCAATTTATAATAACATTTCAACCATTTTTGATCGTTTTTCCTAACGGATTTTATTTTTCCTAAAAAAAGTACGGTAAATCTTTATCGATGACATTAGAGAACACAAAATGTTTCTCATCTATTTTTTTAAATGTCATTTGCATAGCATTGCATTTGCACTTTGCATAGATGTTCTTATGGGCTGAAGATGTCATTTTGTGCTATTATTATTTTTTGTTTTTGGTCACGAATAATTTGGCGGCATCCATAAATTACGTAATACCTAAAGGCGGAAGGGGGGATATATTTTTTGGCATTACGATTTGTTATATAGGGGAGGGGGAGGTAAGATCAGCGTTACGTAACAAAAAATTCATGGGGAGGCTTTCCAAATATGAGCATTTTTATTTGGCATATTCTTCTACAGCGTTACGTAATTTTTATGGGGGGTATGTTTTGGCTTTACTTTTCGTTACATATGGGAGGGTGGGGGTCCAAAAATTAAGCTTTTGATTTCTGGATGTTGCTAAGGCAATCGACGAGACAGGTGCGGTCAGCTAATTTCAGTTAGTTTTCAACTTTTGACAGCCTTAGGTATGTTCAAACGGTCGCAACTTGGATGCAACCCGGATCGGAAAGCACGAAAAACAAACGATCGGTTGCTCCAGTATGGTTAGTGACAATCCTTTACCCAAAAATAAAATATCACTTTAGATTTTTTTTTCGGCATTAAAAGATTTTGTGTTTGGTTGTGTTTCGGTTTTGCAACTTGAAAAAACAATTACAAACGTACAAGCAGTGAAACGTCACCGATTGCCTTATGGATGGTTAAAAAATATTTTTAGAGACAGAACGGTTTGTTTAATTGGTGTGACTTCTTCAGAAAAGTTGCAGATAACAGTTTTATCTTACCGATAAAAGTATACACAAAAAAAATTATTTTGCAACACAAAACAAGGAAAACAACTTGTTTTAAAGTTTTTTTAACTACAAATGGTTCATGGTTGTATGCTTTAGTGTTGCTAAACTCGCTCTAAACAAGCATGCGCTACTCCAAGTAGTGTTCTCACCACTACCGAAATCACACACACAATGGAGTACCTCCACCATTCGAACTGTCTCTCGTTCTTTCACACTTCCTTAATTTCACACCACCGAGTGTTGACGCTTGCGAGTTTTGTTCGCTCCCGAAACCATGGATACACACTCCTATTTACTTTCTTATTCGCGTGCACTCCCCTACTCGCGAGCACGATCAGCCAAAAATAATTGTTTCAAGACGCATCGGAATGGCGTGGCGTGATGCAGTGGATCGATTATAGGTAGGTAAACTGTGTGAATGTAGTACAAGCTGTTCCTATCAGATGCTTAAATGTTTATAAGTTGTCGTCAAAATGTCGCCTCAAATTCTCTCAGAAAGCAATATGTTGAACATCATGGACATCCTGAATAGTAGAACTAATGTTTGACGTTGATGGTTGCTCTAAACTGGGCTCCTTCGCATTATTGTGGACAACATCAACAGGGTCTACTTATAAAAAAGTTGGTCACTCAGTTATTTGTTGCTTGGTGCACATTTAAATTTCGAACTCGTACTGAGACATGAAGATCATATCGAATTAACAATCGTCTATATCAAGGCACACCAACATTTTGATTAAGGTGTAATGTATGAACGACAAAATTTTAACTCTTCAATTGACTATTTAGTTCATCCTTAAAAGGACAATTAGTTTTTTAATTCAATTTAGGATATGATACTGATCGCATCTCTGTGCTATTCCTGACATTAAAAGCTGTTTTCGGACTAAAAATTTTACAACAGACAGATTTTGATTGCCAACACCCCCGTTTGTGTGTTGCCAAAATACGGCAGTTTTTCACTGGAGGAATTGTCGCTACCGCACATAAGCAGCTTTTTACTAGAAGAGGTAATACCGTTACACTTACCGCTGACGCTGCTACTACTACCGCTACTGGTACTCGCTATCGCTGCTGCCCGCTACATAGTTAGCATCCATCCTTCACTAGTAAACTGATTGCTTTTTCAAGACTTTTTAATAAATTTTGTTTTATTTCTTGTTATTTTAACACTTTTCAATAACAATTTTCAATAGTAGGGTAGCGAAAGGCTTCGGCAGGTATTCTGTAGCAATCTTAACCACTGCCGAAGCCGTTCGCTACCTACAATAGTTAAAATAATCAAATTACAATTGTCTGTATTTGAGGGCTCATGCGTGGATAATTTTCAATTGATTGCTACAAAAACGACGGGAATGCGTTGGAAACTAAGCGGCTTATAAGCATTAAAAAACACAAATTTTGTCCCCTTTTCCGTTTTTATATTTTCTTTTTCACCCCAATGTAGCCGATCTTCCTGAGAAATGTAGTTCTACGTAAAAAACAAATCCAAATTTCCGCTAGCGAAATTTGTCAGAAAAACCTGGTTGGAGAACACACAGATATTTCACCAATCTGCAGTTTACATTTCATGCGAAGCGAATACAACCACCACCTAACTGATTGGGGAGCGGGGGTGATAGATGCAACCGAAAGATCATTCAAATCGATCGAGTTACTGCCGCGGCTTGCAGAATTACGTACACACACAGCTGTTTAAATTGAACAGCATTCGTTGGCACAGCCGGCACATTATTTAGTTAGCACAAATTCTTCTACCGCCTAATTTATCTTTACCGGTGGGACAAATAAGCATTGCCTTCCCTTGTGCGAGCAAATCCTTGTGGGCACGACCATTAATTTCACAACATTGCTAGCCGATGTAACAAAAGGCATCGCAGAAACCGCGGGGCACTAGTTTCAAATCATTAATAGGCAGATGACACTCGCCGCACAGCTTCTTATCCATCAATTCTAGCAGCAATCGTATGTTCTCTGCCACAGTTGTTTAAGTTTCAACCGCACTTGATAATACTGTGTTGAGTAAATTTATGCAACCGAACACTCGTCTTATGTTTTATCAACAAGTTCACTCGCGAAAACCTTGTTTTGCACATGAAATACGCTAGTCCACCTATTAATCCGTATTAATCACGTATTAGTCCGTATTAATAACGGTTTCTAAACTTGCAATCACTGAATATACCGGCGCACAGTTTGACAGATATGTGTTACGTTTATAACAGTCATGAGTCGTACTTATAAAAACGCTCTGAGTAGCTCATGATATTCAGAGTCCAATCCATGGTATCATGAGTCACAACTCATGATTATATTAGTCCATGCGACAGCGATGTGTTACGCTTATAATAGCCATGAGTCACATTCTTGAAAACGCTTTGCATAGCTCATGATATTCGGGGTTGACATCATGATATCATGAGTCATAGGTCATGATTCTGTCGGAAAACAACATTCATGATTTCATGACCTGAGAGGTCATGAAAACGGGAAAATATTTTTACCCGTGCGTGTACCATTGAAAAACCGCTTTTGGAGCCTGTCTTCTCGTATTCTTATCAAATGTGAGGTCTTGAACCGTCCAGTGATTAAAAATTTTGAAAGGTTAATCGAACTTAATTCTCAAACCCGTTTTATGACATTGTATTTCAATCACATGTCCCAAAGTATTAACCCTTCCTCGAATATTCCAAATCGTGTCAACTTATTAAATACTTTTGATTCTACTGAGTTTTTCGATGCATGTTCTACACTAACGGATCACTTCTTGATGGGTCCACTGCCTTCGGTATTTTCAATAACAATTTAACCGCCCCCCTAAGCTCGATAATCCTGCTTCTGTTTACGTCGCAGCATTAGCTGCAATTCAGTTCACCCTAGGGATTATCGAAAAATTGCCCACGGCCCATTATTTCATTTTTACGGACAGTCTCAGTTCCATTGAGGCTCTCCGATCGATGAAAGATGTTAAGCACTCTCCATATTTTCTGGGGAAAATACAGGAACATCTGAGTGCTTCATCCGAAAAATCGTTTCAGATCGGCTCGATACCGGGCAATGAGAAAGCGGACTCTTTGGCTAAGGTGGGCGCAACAAACGGTGATATTTATGAAAGACCAATTGCCTTTGATGAATTTTTCGCACTCGTACGTCAGAATACGATCATCAGTGGGCAAAATGCTTGGACCAGAGGGGAACTGGGAAGGTGGTAACATTCCATTATCCCCAAGGTATCGACGAGCCCGTGGTTCAAGGGATTGGCTGTAGGTCGGGATTTCATTGGCGTGATGTCCCGGCTTATGTCCAATCACTATAAATTTGATGCGCATCTCCGTCGTGTTGGGCTCGGGGAGAGTGGTATCTGTGCCTGTGGTGAAGGTTATGACGACATAGAGCACGTTGTTTGGTCATGCCCTGTACACCGTGACACCAGGTCTAAATTAATAGCTTCCCTTCAGGCCGAGGGTAGACAGCCAGCTGTTCCTGTTCGTGATGTCTTGGCGAGCCGTGACCTACCCTACATGTCCCTTATATACGTTTTCCTGAAATCCATCCACGCCCCAGTTTAGTCCTATTCCCTTCCGCCTACATCCAACTAAACGACAAGAACACGTTAAGACCCCGGATCCGGAAACAGCAACCAGACCCGCACGATACTTTCAGGGCCCGAGGGAGACAACTCAATATGCCAGTCTGTTATATCTTGGCCCAGCAGCGGAACATATTTAATATGCTGCTTATCTATGGCAATGGAGAACCATCAAACCATTTTTATGGATAGTCCCTAATGAAAACTTGTTTGATTTGGAGTCGTTCAACAACTAAGAGTATTTCAATAAACAACGTCCTAATTTTGATACTTTTTCTCTACTGTCATTTTTAATCTGGCTGAAATTTTGCAAAGATGTTCTAATTGGCTGAAGTATCATGTTGTGCTACTAGGTTTTCGAATCACTTTAAAAATATTCGTAATCATCGAATAAATTAACCATTTTACATACTATTTAGTGAAAATAGTTAGTTCATTTATTCGGTCGATAAAGTGTCTTCGGTAAAGTTATAGATAATAATTTTATATTTCCGAAAATTATAAACACCGTGAACAAAAAATTAACAAAATAAATTACATCACACAGCTCAATTATATATTTTTTTATAACAACTACCAAAGCCCAGCTGAACATTTATGGTTATCTGATCATGGAGAAATAAAAAAACAAGTAAGAAACATAAAATTTCGATTTTCCATAAAAAGTAAACCATTTGAAGCCAACACGATTTCTTTGACTGGTATATGGCAAATTTACAACAGTAATTTTCATAATAAGATCACACCAAAAAATATACACAAAAAAAATAAAAAACAACACGAGGAAATATAATAATATAAGGTTCCCCCATTTTGACGTTTTCTGTAGGTCAGTGAAGCTGGATAACCTTGTAGTCGAGTTGAAAAAAAAACAATCCGCAGCCAAATTAAGTCCCTCCAGTATTTTTGACGCAGTCATCATTTTTTGCCTTTGTAAACGCGACATCAATAGACAAACCCGTATGAAATTTGGCTAATACGCATGCGTTGTGAAATATATCAAGGATTAGAGGTGGGTGAAACGGCTCTTTTGCAAGAGCGGCTCTGAACCGACTCATGGTTCCTAATGATTCACGAGCGTTGACAGTTCGTGTTGTCTCGGTAAACTTCGGGTTCGTGCGAACGAAACAGTTCTGGTGCGCCCAAAGAACCGTGGTTCTCTGCGTGAGCCGTTCGTTCTTTCGCTCTTTCCTAAGAACCGGTTCATATGAACGGCTCGTGAGCCGTTCGCCCATCCCTAGCGAGGATGAAAAGAACGACGAGACAAGTTTGCACCTCGAACTGAATATAAATTACCAGACCACAAGACCGTCTCGATAGTTTGACATATATTGTATACAATCATTACTAACTGATTGGAGTACATTGGGGTGGCAATGGAAATTGACTTTGAGAGTTTTATCACATACTTAGACATACGTAACTCTGGTGATTTTTTTTGGTACTCTTTGCCTCGCATCACCCGGTACCAACACCAGTTTGAACTGCTCGACGAAAATTAACAGAATGAATTTTCCTAATCGCGGCTCTACTCGAGCCCATAACAAAATCCCCTAAGAAACTGTCAAAAAGTTGTTTACAAAATCAATGCTGCATTTTTCGAGTGGGAACGAGACAAATGCAGGGCTGGGCAGGTACACAACCTCCATAAACTACTCAAACAGAGGTTTTTTTTACAGAGGTTGGTACTTTCGAGTAGTTCATTTTGTACCAACTTTTTTGGAAGATTTCTTCCTGAGTGTTACGTATGTCTTATGTATGTGTTTTCACGTGCATTATGTCAGCGGTTCCAAATTTTCTGTCTAATTTTCGTTCATGAAACAAGTTCACAAACGTCTCGTGAAATGGTCTATGGGATGAGCGACAACGAAAACTTTTAGTAGAAAAAAACCGCCAAAAGAGCACAAAGAGTTTAAAACTAATTGGATTTTGAATATCGTCACTTATTTTTATTTCTTATTATAAACTAAAACAAATAACAAATAATTCTTCAAAAAAAGTGTACTTGATAGAATAAAAAATGCGAAAAATTAAAAATTAGCAGATGCATTCGTTTAGACTTGAGGTGAGTTCGAAAGACAAAAAATTCCGCCAAATCGTGTTAGTATTGACTGTAACAGTCAGGACCATCGAGGTTAATTGTTTTTTGATGAGAAATGTCCTGTTACAGTCAATCCTGGCATGATTCGGCGGTATTTATTGTCACTCGATCAAAGTGAAATTTTGGTGGAGGAACGGTTATGGTATAAGGAAGATTCAAACAAGAGCAAATCCTTGTGGGCACGACCATTAATTTCACAACATTGCTAGCCGATGTAACAAAAGGCATCGCAGAAACCGCGGGGCACTAGTTTCAAATCATTAATAGGCAGATGACACTCGCCGCACAGCTTCTTATCCATCAATTCTAGCAGCAATCGTATGTTCTCTGCCACAGTTGTTTAAGTTTCAACCGCACTTGATAATACTGTGTTGAGTAAATTTATGCAACCGAACACTCGTCTTATGTTTTATCAACAAGTTCACTCGCGAAAACCTTGTTTTGCACATGAAATACGCTAGTCCACCTATTAATCCGTATTAATCACGTATTAGTCCGTATTAATAACGGTTTCTAAACTTGCAATCACTGAATATACCGGCGCACAGTTTGACAGATATGTGTTACGTTTATAGCAGTCATGAGTCGTACTTATAAAAACGCTCTGAGTAGCTCATGATATTCAGAGTCCAATCCATGGTATCATGAGTCACAACTCATGATTATATTAGTCCATGCGACAGCGATGTGTTACGCTTATAATAGCCATGAGTCACATTCTTGAAAACGCTTTGCATAGCTCATGATATTCGGGGTTGACATCATGATATCATGAGTCATAGGTCATGATTCTGTCGGAAAACAACATTCATGATTTCATGACCTGAGAGGTCGAAAGACAAAAAATTCCGCCAAATCGTGTTAGTATTGACTGTAACAGTCAGGACCATCGAGGTTAATTGTTTTTTGATGAGAAATGTCCTGTTACAGTCAATCCTGGCATGATTCGGCGGTATTTATTGTCACTCGATCAAAGTGAAATTTTGGTGGAGGAACGGTTATGGTATAAGGAAGATTCCTTTATGACGAAAAGCTTTCTATCTGCTGGATCACCACCAAAATGAATTCCAGCAAGTACTGTGAGCTTCTGGAAGACGTTATGGTTCCATACTTGGAGGATTATATGGATGAACCTGTTGTATTTCAGCAAGACAACGCTTCTATTCAGAAACCAAGGCCTTGTTTTCTGAAGAAGACATCACCATACTTAATTGACCAGCATGCAGTTCGGATTGCAACCCGATCGAAAACCTCTGGGGTATTTGGCTGCAAGACTTTACGCCAATGGACGCCAGTTCAACAAAGTAAACGACCTCAAATCATGTATACGTTCATGCTGGCAATAAATCTCTGTAAATACTCTTCATAACCTTGTCAATTCAATGCCCAGAAGAATATTTGGAGTTATTAAGAATAGGGGAGCAGCTACAAAGAATTAGCCAACTGATTGACTCAGAAAATATAAACTTTTACTACGTTGACTTGTGGTGCGTCTAAACGAATGCATAAACTTGTTTTTAATTTTTCGCATTTTTTATCCTATCAAGTACACTTATTTTAAAGAAATGATGTTTGTTTTAGTTTATCATAAGAAATAAAAATAAGTGATGATATACAAAATCCAATTTGTTTTGGAAGAAAAACCTATGAAAACATGATGATTCTAAACGAACGCAGTATATATATATATATATATATATATATATATATATATATATATATATATATATATATATATATATATATATATATATATATATATATATATATATATATATATATATATATATATATATATATATATACATATATATATATATATATATATATATATATATATATATATATATATATATATATATATATATATATATATATATATATATATATATATATATATATATATAAATATACTTATATATATATATATATATATATATATATATATATATATATATATTTATATATATATATATAAATATATATATATATATATATATATATATATATATATATATATATATATATATATATATATATATATATATATATATATATATATATATATATATATACTGCGTTCGTTTAGAATCATCATGTTTTCATAGGTTTTTCTTCCAAAACAAATTGGATTTTGTATATCATCACTTATTTTTATTTCTTATGATAAACTAAAACAAACATCATTTCTTTAAAAAAAGTGTACTTGATAGAATAGAAAATGCGAAAAATTAAAAACAAGTTTATGCATTCGTTTAGACGCACCACAAGTCAACGTAGTAAAAGTTTATATTTTCTGAGTCAATCAGTTGGCTAATTCTTTGTAGCTGCTCCCCTATTCTTAATAACTCCAAATATTCTTCTGGGCATTGAATTGACAAGGTTATGAAGAGTATTTACAGAGATTTATTGCCAGCATGAATGTATACATGATTTAAGGTCGTTTACTTTGTTGAACTGGCGTCCATTGGCGTAAAGTCTTGCAGCCAAATACCCCAGAGGTTTTCGATCGGGTTGCAATCCGAACTGCATGCTGGTCAATTAAGTATGGTGATGTCTTCTTCAGAAAACAAGGCCTTGGTTTCTGAATAGAAGCGTTGTCTTGCTGAAATACAACAGGTTCATCCATATAATCCTCCAAGTATGGAACCATAACGTCTTCCAGAAGCTCACAGTACTTGCTGGAATTCATTTTGGTGGTGATCCAGCAGATAGAAAGCTTTTCGTCATAAAGGAAACTTCCTTATACCATAACCGTTCCTCCACCAAAATTTCACTTTGATCGAGTGACAATAAATACCGCCGAATCATGCCAGGATTGACTGTAACAGGACATTTCTCATCAAAAAACAATTAACCTCGATGGTCCTGACTGTTACAGTCAATACTAACACGATTTGGCGGAATTTATTGTCTTTCGAACTCACCTCAAGTCTAAACGAATGCATCTGCTAATTTTTAATTTTTCGCATTTTTTATTCTATCAAGTACACTTTTTTTGAAGAATTATTTGTTATTTGTTTTAGTTTATAATAAGAAATAAAAATAAGTGACGATATTCAAAATCCAATTAGTTTTTAACTCTTTGTGCTCTTTTGGCGGTTTTTTTCTACTAAAAGTTTTCGTTGTCGCTCATCCCATAGACCATTTCACGAGACGTTTGTGAACTTGTTTCATGAACGAAAATTAGACAGAAAATTTGGAACCGCTGACATAATGCACGTGAAAACACATACATAAGACATACGTAACACTCAGGAAGAAATCTTCCAAAAAAGTTGGTACAAAATGAACTACTCGAAAGTACCAACCTCTGTAAAAAAACCTCTGTTTGAGTAGTTTATGGAGGTTGTGTACCTGCCCAGCCCTGCATTTGTCTCGTTCCCACTCGAAAAATGCAGCATTGATTTTGTAAACAACTTTTTGACAGTTTCTTAAGGGATTTTGTTATGGGCTCGAGTAGAGCCGCGATGAGGAAAATTCATTCTGTTAATTTTCGTCGAGCAGTTCAAACTGGTGTTGGTACCGGGTGATGCGAGGCAAAGAGTACCAAAAAAAATCACCAGAGTTACGTATGTCTAAGTATGTGATAAAACTCTCAAAGTCAATTTCCATTGCCACCCCAATGTACTCCAATCAGTTAGTAATGATTGTATACAATATATGTCAAACTATCGAGACGGTCTTGTGGTCTGGTAATTTATATTCAGTTCGAGGTGCAAACTTGTCTCGTCGTTCTTTTCATCCTCGCTAGGGATGGGCGAACGGCTCACGAGCCGTTCATATGAACCGGTTCTTAGGAAAGAGCGAAAGAACGAACGGCTCACGCAGAGAACCACGGTTCTTTGGGCGCACCAGAACTGTTTCGTTCGCACGAACCCGAAGTTTACCGAGACAACACGAACTGTCAACGCTCGTGAATCATTAGGAACCATGAGTCGGTTCAGAGCCGCTCTTGCAAAAGAGCCGTTTCACCCACCTCTAATCCTTGATATATTTCACAACGCATGCGTATTAGCCAAATTTCATACGGGTTTGTCTATTGATGTCGCGTTTACAAAGGCAAAAAATGATGACTGCGTCAAAAATACTGGAGGGACTTAATTTGGCTGCGGATTGTTTTTTTTTTCAACTCGACTACAAGGTTATCCAGCTTCACTGACCTACAGAAAACGTCAAAATGGGGGGAACCTTATATTATTATATTTCCTCGTGTTGTTTTTTATTTTTTTTGTGTATATTTTTTGGTGTGATCTTATTATGAAAATTACTGTTGTAAATTTTGCCATATACCAGTCAAAGAAATCGTGTTGGCTTCAAATGGTTTACTTTTTATGGAAAATCGAAATTTTATGTTTCTTACTTGTTTTTTTATTTCTCCATGATCAGATAACTAAAAATAAGTGATGATATACAAAATCCAATTTGTTTTGGAAGAAAAACCTATGAAAACATGATGATTCTAAACGAACGCAGTATATATATATATATATATATATATATATATATATATATATATATATATATATATATATATATATGTTTATATATATATATATATATATATATATATATATATATATATATATATATATATATATATATATATATATATATATATATATATATATATATATATATATATATATATATATATATATATATATAGATATATATATATATATATATATATATATATATATATATATATATATATATATATATATATATATATATATATATATATATATATATATATATCTATATATATATATATATATATATATATATATATATATATATATATATATAGATATATATATATATATATATATATATATATATATATATATATATATATATATATATATATATATATATATATATATATATATATATAAGTTACAGACGAAACCTCCCAGATCAGCAGATTGCAAGAACTGGAACGCGAAGTCCACCGACTCAAGGAACCACTCGCCACATTATTTCATTCGAAGTGAGCGAGTCGGATTTCTACAGACGCTGACTGGAACGATTCCCACGGGCGTTGGCAGCGCATGCAACGGCATCGACGACGACAACGACGCGGGCTGCAGTTTGCTTGGTCAGCGGTGCAGTTGCTTTTCTAGCTTTGTAACCAGGGCATAAAAATAATAAAGTTAGTTCTAATTGAGACCCGATAGAGGATAGTTAACTTTAGGTTTTCATTAATCATTTTTTAAAAAGCCCTTCAGGCTAGAAAGAATTGTAACTTTTATATATATATATATATATATATATATATATATATATATATATATATATATATATATATATATATATATATATATATATATATATATATATATATATATATATATAGAATATATATATATATATATATATATATATATATATATATATATATATATATATATATATATATATATATATATATATATATATATATATATATATATATATATATATATATATATATATATATATATATATATATATATGCTATAATCGAGTTTGCGAAAAGTCGCAGCAATACAACGAAGTACTTGAAGCAGGCCCTCTACATGCTTCGGTCCTTCATCGATGCTGCGAAAAAGGAGCATGCCGAGCTCGAAATGAAAGCTGCGGCTGCGGAGAAAGAGGAGACGAAGGTGACCGAGCTGGCAAAGAAGTCGGTCCAAACGGACGCCAGCGGCGGTTTACGCGGCAGGGCCAGCTGCCAAACGAACGCGA
>NC_073696.1:160061281-160076743 GCF_029784165.1 Wyeomyia smithii | reverse complement strand
AAAACCTAAATTAATCCACCTAGCGGTCAGACTCAGCCTTTCTCATTCAAACTTATTATTTGTAAAAATAAATTTACATGAATGCTTAAATCTAATGAAGGTTTATTCACTCTGTGGGTTCTGAAATATTGATGTTGTAATTAAAGTATAAAACATGAAATTTGACGTTATGTTAGTGCTTAAGAAATAGTGAAATAAAAGAAATAACTCTTAATTTCGAGCAATTTAATTTCGAGCGACACCCGCAACGTCCAAAGAGTACGATCATGTTGAGGCCATATATATTGATCAAAGCAGGTGAGCAATTCTCGCTGAAACCGTCCCACTAGTGACATGAGGTCTTTCAAAAAGGATATTTTTATGTCTAGATGATTGAAAGTAGCGAAAAAATGAGAAAATCACTTTGGTTAGTTCATATTGATGGACCCCTCGGGCACAAATCGGTTAAACGGTTTTTAAAAATAATGATTTTTGAGCAATTCTTGACCTTTATATTGATTCATTTCTCTTAAACTTGTTATTGAACCCCCTGCAACCAACACATCGTTTTCAAGAGGAATGATAGAGCTTTCATTTGAAGTAGAAAAAAATTGGCCGCCATCTTGGATATCGCCGCCATCTTGGATTTCATCAAAAAACGTGTTTTTGAGCAAGTTCGCAACCACCAATTTTGAATTTGAAATTTTCATTGGAAAGCTGAGAAAAAATGCTTTGAGATACATTCAAAACATTAGGTGAGCATTGAGTTTACCTTGTCATTCTGGTCACTTTTCAAAATCGACCATCAAACAGTACAACGCATGACGTGCGGCCAATATCAAATCATGCTGAGCCTGTGGTGTGTGTCTGCGTGTAGTGTATATTAGGGGCCATTCATGTTCCACGTGGACAGATTTTTAAGGATTTTGTGACCCCCCCCCCTTCCCCTCCCCACAACTTCTCATATAAATTCTCAATATTTTATATGGACCGTGGACATCACACAGAACCCCCTCCCCAAAGATTTCCACGTGGAATGTGGATGGCCCAATGCCTGTGTGACTTTGGGTCTGTTCACAAATTACGTAAAGCAAAAAATCGCATCTTTGATCCCTTTTCACTGCATTCACATTGTTTATTTTTTCACTCCCTCGCTCCTCCTAGAGTGTAACGTAATTTGTGATTAAGCTTCTCCACGATTTTTTGCTAGAACAAAGTACAGGGTACGGAGAACAGTTTTCGCGTGTTTAGTAATTAAACAAATCAATGTTAGATGTTGTTTTTGCTACTGTAATGTACATACTGTTGTTTTAATGCATGAAACTACCATCAACAAACTTAGGTATGGTATACAAAGGTATAGTATGAATCAAGTATATCCCGAGTAATCTGGAGAAGATTTGCGTATGCCAGCGTAAGTAAAGTAAGAGTAGAATCATCACTTTTTTTTATCCCTAGCAAATTCTTATCGACAAAAAGGGTACGTTTGCTACCTAACGAAATTCAGCCAATTGATTAAAGGCTATTCAAAAATTACGGTGTGTGGGTGCACTTACTACGTGTGAACTAGGAATACTGACTGTCCACAGCATACACACACCACAGGCTCAGTATATTGCGTTGATTTGATATTGGACGCAAGTCATGCGTTGAACTGTTTGAAGCTCGATTATGAAAAGTGACCAGAATGACACGATAACCTCAATGCTCACCTAATATTTTGAATGTATCTTAAAGCATTTTTTCTCGGCTTTCCAATGGTGATGTCAAATTCAAAATCGATGGTTGCGAACTTGCTCAAAAACACGTTTTTCTGATGAAATCTAAGATGGCGGCGAGATCCGAAATGGCGGCCAATTTTTTTCTACTTCAAATGAAAGCTCTTTCTTTCCTCTTGAAAACAATGTGTTGGTTGCAGGGGGTTCAATGACAAATTTAAGAGAAATGAATCAATAAAAAGGTCAAGAATTTCTCTAAAATCAATTTTTTTAAAAACCGTTTAACCGATTTGTGCCCGAGGGGTCCATCAATATGAACTAACCAAAGTGGTTTTCTCATTTTTTCGCTACTTTCAATCATTTAGACATAAAAATATCCTTTTTCCTCATGTCACCAATGGGACGGTTTCAGAGAGAATTGCTCAGGTATAGTTTTGAATAGTCTTTGAATTTCTTTTCGTTCAATACTTTTGAACCACATATGAAATTTTTATGAAGTTTGTTAATTGTAAGTTTGAGAGATGACTCTTTTGTATGACACAACTTATGTTCAAACAAGTCGTGTAATACTTGAGATAATAGACTTTCGTTGTTTTGACACTTTAATACATAATGGTTGCTTAAGTTCGATTATAATCAAATAAAAAGGGAACGTTTAGGGCAGCCAAGCTTTGAAACCACGTGTTGGATCATAATTCATCAGTTAACCCTTCACTAGCCTGTTCATCTGATAATACAATTGATCAAATCGGTTGTGTACTTTCTGAGATAATGAAGTTTCGTGATTTTCACAATTTGGTACATTACAGACGAAGTTACAGTTCGATTACAGTAAAATTAATTAGGGTGTTATGAGTCAGCTAGACCTTTCATTTGACACTAATTTCGTGAAAATCGGTTCAGCAAACTCTCAGAAAAGTGAGTGAGTTTATGTATTCTTCGGAATATGTTTCTTTTCATAGCTAGATTTCACATTTCTAAACATAACAGGCAAAGTAATAGTCCGATTGCAAAAAAATCAATAGAGTCTTATGGGGTAACTAGACCTTTTGAACTAAACTGCTTCGTTAAAACCTCTTCTGGACTGTGATATCGTTATTCTTTGGTGCGAAACCACGCATGTCTAGTTATTGACTGACTTTTATTAAGTTAATTTGGGAGAAGGATTCTTATACTCTACACAGCTTATTTTCTACATAAAGTATATAATTCGCATACAACTTTAGGTTGCTAGTCATGAGTGTATTCAAGTGTTCAAGCTGAGTTCACCAATCACGCATAACACTCATAGGTGTTGGTGAACTCCATAACGCACGCCTCTTTCGAACGCGCATCGCGACAACAGCGCGGCAGCAGCGCGAAGAAGGTCGCCGTAAAACAAAACAAACAGAACTAGGCCATCTGGCAATATTGTTGCTGTTCGAGTGGTGTGCTTGTTCTTGGCCTGCATTCTTTGCTATGCGGAAAAGAAACAAGCCCAAATGTTGAAAGTTGATATTTGATATTGGGAACACAATAAGGAACCAAGTGCAGTAAACACTTGACTCGTTGTGTTAATGGAAAAGAAGGTCTAGCGGTTCTGTAAAATAAGATTTCACAGTCCGTAAATTAAGTACCAGGATCGTAAAGATCTAGGTTACATTTTTAAGCGTGGGAATGTAAAGACGTGGGAATATTTTACCACATCTCACCCTTCAAAAAAATATTACTGCACGCAAGAAAGTAATATTTCAATAAATTGTTGTCAACAGTTAGATAGAAATTGGAAAAAATTTGACTCATGCAGCTTCCTTTACAATCTTGATAAATTGAATTATTTTTATAGTGATAATCCTTTCTTTTGGTATTAGGCTTTAATAATTCTGTTTTTGTGAACTACCATTTGTTTTTGAGTCGCTGTGTTTTTGATTGTGCAATTTGGTTCTTGTATTTCAATGACGTCAATAGGACCTATATAAATTGAATCAAGCTTTCGTCTATTTTCGTTAGTTATATAGACTTGATCTCCTATTTTCACGTGAATCGGATTTGTTTCGTTGTTTGATGTTATTTGTCTATGCTCTTTTTTATTCACGAGGTTTTGGTGTGCTTACATGTTGGTATTATCTCAACTCATTGTAATAATCTTCTAAATTGTAAATTGGTTCAACATGTGGTTTGTTTGTTTCTAAATCTTGAGGTAGTACAGCTTTTCGTCCGAATATCAATTCATACGGTGTGTAATTGTGTTCCACGTGAGGTGTTGTATTGAACGTAAATGAATAGAATTTTATCCATTCATCCCAGTCAGATTGGTGTACATTAGTGAAAGATTGTAGATACTCGTTCAAGCATCTATGATTTCGCTCCAAAGCACCTATTGACTCTGGATGGTATGGGGTTGAAAATGTTTGTTTAATTTCTAAAAGCTTACATACCTGATCAAGAACTTCGTTTTTATATTCAGTTCCTTGATCTGTACGTAGTTCCATAAAATTACCATATATTAAGATAAAATTTTCGACAAGTGCTTTTGCAATCACCGCTGCTTCTTTTGTTGGTATGGGTATGAGAACAATATATTTCGTTAAGTTGCATTGAATTGTAAGTATGTATCTATTGCCATTATTTGTTCTTGTAAAAGGTCCAACGGTGTCTGCAGAAAGTACTTCGAATGGTTTAGAAGGTGTTGTCGTCACAACTGTCGCTTCCTTTGTATGTCTTCTAAACTTTTTGATTTGCTAAAGCGATATTCATCATTCGCTGAAAGCTGTTTGGACTAATGTTCAACCCGAATGGTAGTCGTTTGAACTGAAAATGTCCTTCGGGGGAAGAAAATGCTGTAAATTTCCTAGCTCCCTCCGCTAAAGGTATCTGGTGAAAACCAGCCATTAGATCAAGGGTAGTGAAGTACTTTGCTCTACCTAGCTGATCTAAAATTGAATCTATACGTGGCAATGGGAATTTATCTGCCAGTATTTTCTTATTCAGTTGTCGAAAATCAACAACTAATCCCCATTTCTTTTCATCGTTTTCGGACTTTTTGGGCACTAATAAAATAGGTGAATTTAAATTAGATAACGATGGCTCAATTATGTCATCTGATATCAATTTATTAATTTGCTTTTTGATCTCATCCGCTTGAGAATGGATCTGTTTATAATTGGGTATATAAACTTGCGATTCGTTTTGCAAATTTATATTCTGTTCGTAAAAATTATTCGTTGATAGCTGTTCGTTCGGCAAACAAAATACATCTTGATATCTAGCAATCAAGTTCATTAGTTTATGTTTACCTTTAAATGGTATTTGAGATGAGTCTGCTATTTTTGACGAGTTTTGCTATTTTTGTAATCTACTCTATTGTAATTATTAAGAGAATCTATATTCGGTTTGAAATCATGTACAACTACTTGATTCTCAGTAGTATTTATAAATTTAATATATTTACACTAGCTGACCCGGCAAACTTCGTCTCGCCTATTTTAGTGTTCAATTTAATTATTTTAAACATTTAAAATTCATTGATTGCTTGCGATTTGTTTATATCATTAGAAATGATTGATTTTATCGGAATTACAACATCCTCGACTTTTGGCTTTTGTACATCACCTCTATTCCGGAAATATATTGAATGCATTTCAGTTATTTTCGTTTTTTTTTTTAGAAACTGAAAGTGGTCATCTTCGAATTCAAAATGGTGTCCAGGGTCAAGGCTTGGCTTCTATACATCATTTCGATTACGGAAATATCCATATTTAGTAGTATTCGGTTATTTTCGGCTGTTCCCCAGAAGTTGCCATTTAACAATTCAAACTGGTGTCTGAAGTCAATTTTTAGCTACTTGCATCATTCTGGATCCGATGATACACATATTGGGTGGTATTTGGTCACTTCAGGCTATTTTTCAGAAACCGTAAGTCGCCATCTTGGATTTTAAAATGGCATTAGGAAACAATTTCTGGCCTCTGAGCGTCAATCTGGTTGAAGAAACACTCATATTGGGTTGTATTTTGTCATTTTCGGCGGTTTTCTAGACACCGGAAGTCGCCATCTTACAATTCAAAATGTTGCCTGAGGTCGATTTGTGGCTTCAGTGCATCATAAAAATCCCGGAAATACCCATATTAGGTGGCATTTGGTCATTTGCCGCTGGTTTTCAGAAACCGGAAGTCGCCTTCTTGGATTTTAAAATGGCATTAGGGGACAGTTTTTGGCCTCTGAGCGTCATTCTGGTTAAAGAAACACTCACATTGGGTGATATTTGGTCATTTCCGACTGTTTTCTAGACACCGGAAGTCGCCATCTTACAATTCAAAAAGTTGTCTGAGGTCGATTTTTGGCTTCAGTGCATCATAACAGTTCCAGAAATACCCAAATTGGATGGTATTTGGTCATTTGCTGCTATTTTTCAGAAACCGGAAGTCGCCATCTTGGATTTCAAAATGACATTAGGGGACAGTTTTTGGCCTCTGAGCGTCATTCTTGTTGAAGAAACACTCATATTGGGTGAAATTTGGTCATTTTTGGCTGATTCTCAGACACCGGAAGTCGCCATCTTACAATTCAAAATGTTGTCTGAGGTCGATTTGTGGCTTCAGTGCATCAAAACAATTCCGGAAATACTCATATTGGGTGGTATTTGGTCATTTGCCGCTGGTTTTCAGAAACCGGAAGTCGCCATCTTGGATTTTAAAATGGCATTAGGAGACAATTTCTAGCCTCTGAGCGTCATTCTGGTTGAAGAAACACTCATATTGGGTGAAATTTGGCCATTTTCGACTGTTTCCCAGACACCGGAAGTCGCCACCTTACAATTCAAAAAGTTGTCTGAGGTCGATTTTTGGCTTCAGTGCATCATAACAATTCCAGAAATACCCAAATTGGGTGGTATTTGGTCATATGCCGCTGACAAATGACATTAGGGGACAGATTTTGGCCTCCGAGCGTCATTCTGGTTGAAGAAACACTCATATTGGGTGAAATTTGATCATTTTCGGCTGATTTTCAGACACCGGAAGTCACCATCTTACAATTCAAAATGTTGTCTGAGGTCGATTTGTGGCTACAGTGCATCATAGCAATTCCGGTAATACTCATATTGGGTGGCATTTGGTCATTTGCCGCTGGTTTTCAGAAACCGGAAGTCGCCATCTTGGATTTCTAAAATGGCATTAGGAGACAATTTCTGGCCTCTGAGCGTCATTCTGGTTGAAGAAACACTCATATTGGGTAAAATTTGGTCATTTTCGGCTGTTTTACAGACACCGGAAGTCGCCATCTTACAATTCAAAATGTTGTCTGAGGTCGATTTGTGGCTTCAGTGCGTCATAACGATTCCGGAAATACCCATATTGGGTGGTATTTGATCATTTGCCGCTGTTTTTCAGAAACCGGAAGTCGCCATCTTGGATTTCAAAATGGCATTATAGGACAGTTTTTGGCCTCTGAGTGTCATTCTGGTTAAAGAAACACTCATATTGGATGGTATTTGTTCATTTTCGGCTGTTTTCCAGACACCGGAAGTCGACATCTTACAATTCAAAATGTTGTCTGAGGTCGATTTGTGGCTTCAGTGCGTCATAACAATCCCGGAAATACCCATATTGGGTGGCATCTGGTCAATTGCCGCTGTTTTCCAGAAACCGGAAGTCGCCATCTTGGATTAAAAAATGGCATTTGGAGACATGCCACAAGAAGGAAGGGTGTCGAAACATTATGGACATGTTTGTTACATCTACAAACATTCACTTGCCAAATTTGGTTATATTTGCTTGATTGGTTCTCGAGCTGTGCCAAATTTGAGTATCATTTTTATGGGACCCCTCCCTTATAGCAGAGGGAGGGGTGTCAAACCATTATCGATATATTTGTTACCCCTAAAAACATCCACCTACCAAATTTGGTTCTATTTACTTGGTTAGTTGCAGAAATTTGTGTTTCATTTGTATGGTACCCCTCCCTTTTAGAAGAGGGAGGGGTTACGAACCAATATGGACATATTTGTTACTCCTAAAAACATCCGCATACCAAATTTGATTGTATTTGGTTGATTGGTTCTCGAGCTGTGCGAAATTCGTGTTTCATTTGTATGGGACCCCTTCCTTGTTGAAGAGAGAGGGGTGTCAAATCATTATTGATATATTTGTTACCCCTAAAAACATCCACCTACCCAATTTGGTTCTATTTACTTGGTTAGTTCTCTAGATATGCAGAAATTTGAGTTTTATTTGTATGCAACCCCTCCCTTCCAGAAGAGGGAGGGGTGTCGAACTAATATGGACATATTTGTCACTCCTAAAAACATCCTCATGCCGAATTTGGTTCCATTTGCTTGGTTAGTTTTTGAGATGTGCAGAAATTTGTGTTTCATTTGTATGGGGGCCCTCCCTTCCAGAAGAGGGAGGGGTCACAAACTATCATGAACACCTTTCTTGGTCCCTAAAATCCCTACATACAAATTTTCACGTCGATCGGTTCGGTAGTTTCCGAGCCTATATGGATCAGACAGACAGACAGACAGACAGACAGACCGGACTACATTTTTATAGGTATAGAAGAAGATGTGGGAGACACTATAGTGTTTCCACAAAAAACACCTGGTTGTATTTCTTGTGAAAGCACTACAGAGTCCTCTGTTACAGTAAAATTAGGTACGCTTCTAATTATTTCGCACCTAGCCGGTATTGTAAAAGCACTATTTGCGTTATCTTGTATTATATTTAAATTCAAAAGCCAATATTCAATATTCATTGCATCTCATGTCAAGAAAGATTAATTCCAACATTACAAATCGTCTACAAAAATTATTTCAGTAGATGTAAAACCTTTAAAGTAAAAATCAGCCAAAAAAATCTTAATTGATTTGAAAACAGACGAAGAACAAGACCAGATAATTAACGATACACATGAGACAGCACACAGAGGCATAAGGGAAAATAAGTCCGAAATATCAAGACGTTTTTATTTTCCAAAAATGAAGCAAAAAGTCAGGCGACATATAGTCCTATGTGAAATCTGCAATAGAGCAAAATACGAGAGAAATCCATACAAAATAAAACTTGGTGAATCGCCAATTCCAAAACAACCATTAGACATACTGCACATTGATGTTTTTATTTCTCAACCAAATATGTTTCTTTCCGTAGTCGACAAACTCTCAAGATTTGGAACTCTTTTACCTATAAAATCACGGTCTATACCAGACATTCGCAAAGCACTACTTAAGTATATTTCCTTGTTTGGAACACCTAAACTAATAGTATCAGATAGCGAGCCATCTCTTAAATCCATCGGAATACGCGGACTTCTCTCGGACCTAAACGTTCAGCAATACTTCACGCCATCAAATCACAGTTTAACAAACGGAATCGTCGAGAGATTTCACTCTACGATCAGCGAAATATTTAGAACCAACAAACACAAATTTGAATCACTTCCAAACAAAAAAAATCTTTTTAATCGCCTGCACATTATACAACAATACTATTCATTCTGCCACTAAATCAAAACCCCGCGAGATATTCTATGGAATAAAGGACGGAGAGGAACGACCTCTGAATCAAGAAGCTATCATTCAATCACGTAATAAAATTTATGATGAAACTATTTTACAGATTACAAAAGCACAGAAACAGCAAAACCAATACCATTACACAAGAAAGGAGGATCCCCCAACTTTGGAAGCTGGACAAGAAGTCTTTAACAAACTTCAAGGAATCCGAGCGAAGACAAAAGACCAGTTCGGAAAAGTCCAGATTACCACAGACAAGGTCCAAACTTACGAAGACGGCAACAACCGAAAACTTCACAAAACAAAATTACGCAGAATAAGAAAATAATATTCTAACTAACCTTTTTATTTGTCTTTTCAGAATGGATGCACGCAGAATATCAATCCTTGTTTACACCTTATTCCAAATTCAATCAATTACGTCACAGTCAATCCAAATTACTAACCTAGAAAACAACCCGGGACTGCTAACGTTACAGAATGGATGTAGTTTTTTGAAACTCGGCGAACATAAAATGATTCACATCATCGATCTTGATAGATACAAGCCTATTTTCACAAAACTGCAAGCTAATCTCAAAGGACTTGAACATTATGGAAATTTCAGCGAAATGACCGAAATTTTATACATGAAACTTA
Organism: Wyeomyia smithii; assembly: GCF_029784165.1. Taxonomy (NCBI): domain Eukaryota; kingdom Metazoa; phylum Arthropoda; class Insecta; order Diptera; family Culicidae; genus Wyeomyia; species Wyeomyia smithii. The sequence goes on along the minus strand of NC_073696.1, from coordinate 160,066,915 downwards.
GCAACACCATGCATTTTTACGATGAACTACGACTTAGAAAAAGGTCCAAGCGACGGTTGCTAAATTTCTTAGGAACAGGAATTAAACAAATAACAGGAAACCTGGATAATAATGATTTGGTCGAAATATCCCAAGATATTCAAGATCTTGCAATCAACAACCATTTGCTTATTAACGAGAACAACGAGCAAAGAAAAATCAACATTCAGCTACAGAATAGAATCAATCAGATAGTTACTCAAACTAACGACCAACAAAATCAAGCTAGAAAAAATTTACTCTCAGCCAGATTTGAAAATGACATCAGAAATTTTTTTATCATTATTAAAGAAGTTTTCAGAACCAGTGCAAATCTCGATACACTAAAATCTCATTTGGAAGATACATTTGAAGCTGTAGAGTTTTCAAAATTGAATATTATTTTCAAACATATTTTGTCACCTAAAGAATTAAGTTTTGCAACAGAAATATTAGCAGAGAGAGGACTAACCGTTAACAAATTAGATGAAACAAACGATTTCTTAGACTTATCTGCTTTTTATAATAACAGCAAAATAATCTTTGTTATCTCAATCCCTTTATTAGATAAATCAATTCTTCCACTGTACTAGTCTGAACTAGCGCGAACATTTGCCGCGAAAGAGTAGTCGGATCTCGTTTGTCACTGTAATAGGTTATGAGATTAGTTTTGATTTGGTCCCAGTCTAGGGACGTCCCGTAGATTTCCAGAACGGAATCTGCGTCACCAACTATTTTTGAGCGTATGGTTTGTAGCCAGACGTTATAAAATGGTGAGTTTTTGACGGTATTCAGAAAAATCATGAGGTTGTCGACAGATTTTATAAACAAGTGTAGTTTAATTGGGTTTCCGTCAAAAGTTTGCAAATCACGGATAGCTTGTGGAGTCTGCATTAGGCGCACGACTCTTTCGGCTTCATCACACATCCTATTTTCATTGTTGGGTGTCGGTGCTGTCATTTTAACTTGTTTGTTATTTTTTTCAAGAGGGATAAATTTTTTCATTCACTGATGATAGATTTTTGTAATTGGTTACACTTTCAAATTTTCATTCATTAATAACTAATTGTTTGTTAAAGCATAATTCTATTCTTTTAACTTTTTCGTTCACTGATAACTAAGATTTTTCATGTGTTATATTATTTTGATTTTTATTTCACTCACAACTTAAACTACCTTACCTATTTCTCGATATTCTCTCGAGGACTCCGCTCAAGTGTTCCTTCAACGTCGATTTGCCTTCGGCGTTGGTCCTAGGTGATTTTAACTTGTGCAATTACACTAGTTCACTCGCGACTCTCTGATATGCCCTCAAAATTAGGATTTGAACACGAATCGACACTAAGTATTTTTTCACCTTCCTGCAGCGACTGCGCCAATTAGGTTAAGACCGTTTCGGTAGAGGTTTTTAAAAATAAAAAAAGCTAAACTACTCTGGTCGAACACTCAAACCGGAATGAATTTATTGTTTTAATAATCCTATCTCCTAACTGATTAAGCTTACCGAGCACTATGCGCCGGCTGCTCAGGTATGTTCTCACGGTGGTTGCTTGATGGTTGCCCACTGGCCGATGAACGGATGCGCGTGTGCTGACGCGGTGATACTTGATAACGCAGGTTGTCGGTTTATGTTGGTTGTCTTTTTAAAAGTTGAAAAGGCTGTACGTACCTTATATATATATATATATATATATATATATATATATATATATATATATATATATATATATATATATATATATATATATATATATATATATATATATATATATATATATATATATATATATATATATATATATATATATATATATATATATATATATATATATATATATATATATATATATATATATATATCCCCCATAATACTCCGCGGGACCACCGCTAGGTATTGCTTCGGGGAGCGGCTTTTGTGCTCTGTGCACCCTCTTGGTTCTTTAGGTCTTTTTGCTAACTTAGCTAACTAACCTGGAGACTGGCCGTTAGCTAACACTGGCGTGTCGGTGGTCAACCTGTCGCCTGTTTTGCAATTCTAAAACTATTTGAGAGGCGGCTGTACAAACCGCCCTCCAAATGTTTGGGTCTTTACACATCCTCCGAACTAGGTTGTCCGGAGTGGTGTCTGGCCCGCTCACTACCATCATGTCGCTCCGCGCATGCACAAAACGAGGGCACACGAAGAAGACATGCTCAGCAGTCTCTTCCGCATCCGCGCACTCGGGACACATGGGGGACCCCGCATGCCCGAATCTGTGTAGATACTGCCTAAAGCAACCATGGCCTGACAGAATCTGTGTCAGACGGAAGTTCACTTCTCCATGGCGCCTCCCGACCCATCCGGATACATCCGGAATAAGTCGATGCGTCCATCTACCCTTCGCGGAATTGGACCACTCCTGCTGCCATCTGATCATCGAGAATGATCTTCTGGTACCTCGTATGCCCCTTGTGTCACGTTGATCGAAGCATTCTACGTCCTCCTTAATGGCTATGCTGATAGGCATCATGCCGGACAGGACGCAGATTGCGTCATATGACACAGTTCGATACGCGCTCGCAACCCTCAGGCACATGAGCCAGTAGGTACTTTCCAACTTAATCCGATTTTTACTAGTACCTAGTGCTTTGGACCACACTGGCCCGCCGTATCTCAGTATGGACGAAGTCACGCTAGCTAGAAGTTTCCGCTTGCTGCCGTACACTGCTGAGCTATTGGACATCATGCGAGATAATGCTGCAATAGCCATTGAAGCCCTCTTACAGGCATATTTGACATGGCTCCCGAAGGCGAGCTTGTCATCGATCATCACCCCCAGCAGCTTCAGGGAGCGCTTAGAGGCGATGGTGCAATTCCCGACACTGATCAACGCCTGTTGCTTCGACTTACGGTTATTGACAACTGAAATCTCCGTCTTATGATGCGCCAGCTCCAGTTTTTTGGAGCGCATCCAGTCCTCGACGACGCTTATAGAGTGCGAAGCCGTCAACTCAACCTCCTCGATCGACTCGCCGTAGACCTCAAGTGTGATGTCGTCCGCAAATCCAACGATCACAACCCCTTGGGGGAGCTCTAGTTTCAGCACTCCATCGTACATGATATTCCACAGTACCGGGCCCAGGATGGAACCTTGTGGAACCCCTGCGGTAATTGGGACACATTTTTGACCCTTGTCTGTGCTGTAAACTAGCACACGATTCTGGAAATAATTTTCCAGAATCCTGTACAAAGACACCGGAATGTCTAGTTTCCGAAGCGAGTGGGCTATGGAATCCAGCTAACACTATTGAACGCATTTTGCACGTCCAACGTGAAGATTGCGCAATAGCGAATGCCCCATCTTTTACGCTGGAGTGCTACCTCTGCTGTTTTGGTGACGGACAGAATAGCATCCACCGTAGACTTGCCTTTTCGGAAGCCGAACTGGTTACTCGACAGACCGTTTGCACTTTCGGTGTACCTAACCAGTCTATTGAGAATAACCTTCTCGAGCACCTTACCCGCCGTATCGAGCAGACATATCGGTCTGTATGCCGACAGGTCACCAGGTGGTTTCCCTGTCTTCGGCAATAAGACCAGCTTCTGTCGCTTTCATCTCTCTGGGAATGTACAGTCATCCAGGCACTTCTGCATGACTTCCCGGAATAGTCTGGGGGCCTCTTTGATGGCCTTCTTCACAGCCAGATTCGGAATCCCATCCAATCCCGGTGCCTTGCTCACCTTCAGGGAGTTGGCGATCGCGATGAGTTCCTCATTCGTAACCGTTTCCGCCTCCTCTGCCTCGGCACGGCTAACGCCGTCACTCATATATTGGGTGTTCGGCAGGTTAGCCGACCACCTCTGGTCTGAGTTTGAAATACTGGAACGTCGGTGAAGTGACTCGCCAGCCGGAGGACAAGGATTTGGCTCGTGGCGTGGAAAGAGTCCCTCTATGATCCGCTCAAGCATCGCTGGTGATTTTTCTGCGGGCGCCATCGCACCCTTAGTCTTGGCCATCACCATCCTATAGGCGTTACCCCACGGGTTAGTGTTGGCACTAGCGCACAGTCTTTCGAAGCACGCACGTTTACTAGCTTTTATTGCTCTCTTAAGCGCCGCTCTTGCGGAACTGAATGCCCCTCGACGATCTTCCCTTTCTTCGTCGGTTCGCGCATGTTGAATCCTTCTTCTCGCTTGAAGACACGCTCTGCGGAGGTCCGCTATCGCGTCGGTCCACCAGTAGACTGGTGGCCTTCCATGCCTAGGCTGGCGGTTCCTAGGCATAGTGGCGTCGCACGCCCGCGAAAGTATGGCAACAAGTTGATCAGCGCTCAGGTTACGAGTTCTGCTCGCCTTGTGTTCTAGTCTAATTGCTTCCGCAAATACCTCTTCGTTGAAGTGTGATATCCTCCACCCGCGAGGAGCTGGAGTGTTAATTCTACTCGCCACATGCGGTCTCGTTTTATAGTCTACGCTATAACAGACCGCCAAATGGTCGCTATGAGTGTAGCCACCGTCTACCCTCCAGTTCGTGATCAATACTTGACTACAGAATGTCACATCGATGATCGACTCCGCGCCGTTTCTACTGAAGGTGCTCTTCAAGCCGACGTTGGCCAGATCTATGTTGAGCTTCGCCAAAGCCTCCAACAAGATCCGGCCTCTCTGGTTTGTGCGTCGACTTCCCCACTCAGTTGCCCATGCGTTGAAGTCGCCCGCCACTACCAACGGTGATAGACCGATCAGCTCCCCGGTGGCTCGGTCGATCATCCTTGCGAACTGCTCGGTAGACCAACGAGGCGGAGCATAGCAGCTGCAGTAGTACACTCCGTTCACCTTGGCAACCGCGTAGCCTTCGTTTGAAGTTGACACTATCTCTTGAACCGGGAACCTGCTCGTCGTCCATATTGCCGCCATACCGGACCCGTCCGAAATCCAGTTACCGTTTCCGGAAGGAATTCGGTAGGGGTCCGAGATTATGGCGGTGTCCGACAACGACTCAGTGACTGCTTGGTATAGCAGTTGCTGAGCCGCGAAGCAGTGGTTCAAATTTAGCTGTGTCACTCTCACGCCCGTGGCTTGCTAGTCGGCTTACCGGCCGTGCACCTCGGGCCTCCCATTATGTGCTTTGCGTCACGCTTCCCGGCGCATGCCAAGCACTTCGGGGGCTCTCCGCAGTCTTTGCTTTTGTGGCCTGCAGCACCGCACCGCCTGCATAGGGAGCTCCTGTCAGGTCCCTTGCAGCTAAAGGACTTGTGTCCTTGCTCGAAGCATCGAAAGCAGACCTCCGGCGGCTGGTAGATGCTGAGTGGGCACATTGACCAGCCCACTTTTAGCCTCGCTACCTTTAGCGCCTGGTTTGCGTCTACTGACGGAAGCCTGACAGTGGCGGTCTGGGTTCCTACTGGGCCTTTGCGCAGTCGAACTGCCTCTGGTGCCACAACCACTTCTCACTGCTCCTTGAGGGCATCCACGACTTCGCATGCCTCGGTGACTTCGTCCAGGTATTTAAGTTGTAGGGTTACCTGCGACGTGAGTGCCCGAACCTGCATTCTATCTCCAAGCGCCTCTTGGGCCAATGCCCGATAGGCTGGGCCCTTGTTTCTGGCTTCTTTGCGGAGCTCGACGATCATTTC
>NC_073696.1:160008820-160060781 GCF_029784165.1 Wyeomyia smithii | reverse complement strand
AGCTTCTATGAAAGTCCCTGCTGCGTGAACACTTAACCAGAGGATACTCGGTTAATCTTTATTCCGTCTTTCCACGGTATTCTCTCCGTCGGGCAAGATCTCTCTTAGTAGGGGAATTCTTAGTAGTCGGCAGAATCTGAGATGGCTTAATTTAAACGGCTTGAACGAAAAAGAGATGCAAGTCCGGATTAACAACGAATTGGTTTTTGGGAGAACCTGTCGTTTGGAAAGGTCGTTGTCCTGTTTCGGCTAGATAACGTACTTCCGGTTCAAATTTCCCGAAGATTGCTCACTATTTAACTGAGGGATTCTCGCAGCGTCCAGCTTTATTTAACCTGGTTCGCGAATGTAAGTGGAGTGTTGGATCCGCGCGTTGTCGAGTGATATAAAATAATTAGGTAAAGTGAGTGAAGTTTTTACAGTCTAGCCAGTAACAGTGATGTTTTTCCCCCCGTAAATAGGAGACAGAATTTAGTGCCTAGGATAATTTGTGCGGTATCGTGTGCGTGAAAGGCCTGAGAATATAAGGTAAAATTGATTTAAAAAAATAATTTCGTACACCGCGCCCTAACGCGTTTGAACAGCCGTTCAAACGGCTTTTTGTCTATTAGCGAACAATTCCCACCACCGTTAAGTGAACCATAGGAAACGGTTCTATCGATGCACGTGGAACGTGCTGCTTTGTCAACCACGGTTCAGTCCGAACCCCGTCGATTCTTCAAGCGTTTTCAACATATCGACAGGAACGAAATTTACCACGTCCCTCGTCGGCGTCATCGCAACCACCAGCGACGCCATCGTTTCGTCGCACCGCCGCCATTGTTTCGTCGCACCGTCGTCATCATCGAGGTATGCTCCCGAGCACTACAAAAGTCTACGGTCAGTGAGTACTCAAACCCTTTTTAATAACATGCGCATGTAAAGTGTAATAGAAGATGATATAATGAAATAACCCGTTCGAAGAGGCCCGATTAGAAATCGATAGAACTAAAACCGCACACGATAGGTCAGTAGATAGAGAGGGGGAAAGAAGTGAGAGATGAGACAGTAGGTAGATTGGAGGAGAGGTCGGCAAAGGCCGAAGATAAAGATGCGTGTAATTTAGCTACAAATAAACCAGTGCACTATGTACCGACGTTACCGATTATGTAAACCCACAAATCAGTTGAGATCATTTTGGCGAATATGAGAAGCTACCCCTATTGATTGGTTCGGTCTGTTAGGAACTTCACGTCGCTTGTCCAGTTGCGGTTCGTTCGTTTTCTTCTTTTTTGCTCCAAGTAAGGATTGCTTGGGAATCTCAATCCCCTCCACCCACCTTACCGACCGAAACGGTTAGTTTGATTGGAGTCTGTTTCCCGTGATGATAAAGTAGTGGGTGGTGGATTTTTGCTAACTGGCCGAGCGACGGGTTGTTTCAAAGACCTCTTCAGCGTTTTTTTCCACTGGCGTTGAATTTTCAGATAGCCGTTTAAGTTGGTTGTTGTTGGCCATACCTTCCGCGATTCACAGCTCGGGTTCTTTTACTGAATCCGCCCTGAAAGGAGATCTCTTGCCGGGCAAATACAACACGACGGTTGATCCCCTCCGGGGGTGGCGCATTGAAGTCAACCGTTTGAGTTCCTTCAGAACGAGAATCACCGAACGCGTGACGATCGTCCGCGTTACATTTTGGCGCCCAACGTTTAAAAGGCGAATATTTAAGAATTTGCGCTAGATTTGGAAATTCGTTGCACTATTTTGAATTATACATTATTCGATTGCGATTTTTTTTCTCGCAAAGTTGATTTCGGATTGTTGCTAAGAAAAAATATACATAACTCGTTGATTCGAAATTTTTATTTGCGTATGCGTCTTACCCTTGTGCCTAATTAAAATTGATTTCTTCGTTATAGTCAGTACATAAATTATATTTATTTTCTACGTTAATTTATTTATTTATTCATTCGTTTATTTAAAATTTATATTTGCAATTTGTGTTTTGCAAACCCCATAATTTATTTATTTGATAGAACATAGTGCAAACCCCATAATTTATTTATTTGATAGAACATAGTGCAATTTATTATTATTTATTATTGGTGTTAGTGAACATTTTTCTTTGGTGAACGGATTTTTGTAATCATTGTTATATTTTGAATTTGGCGAAATGGAATGCCCATATGCGAACCACTTATCAAATGAGGAAGTGGATTATGAATTACTGTTACGTTGTCGTTTAGAGGAGAGACAGAAGGACACGCAGACGAAATTGAGACTTTTACGACATTTATTTTTGGTGGACCAGAAAGAAGGGAAAAATTACCGACCTCCATACAAATTCGAACAGGAGGCAGATGTCATTCGGCATCGAGTCTCCCAGATCGAGCTGGCGTTACAAGACGGGACAAATAGAAAATTAGTCTCTCGGTTGCGGCACTATTTTCTTAGAGTACGCAGGGGAGAGGCAAGCAGCGAAAGTGGGGAGGAACTACGCAAAGAACTACTTAGTAATATTTCTGAACTGTTGCGAAAGGCTACAGCAAAGTGTCCGTTGGAAGAAGAAAAAATCTCTGAGTCTGAAAACGATTTTGAATCGACAGATAGCAAGAAAGGGGCGGAAGGTGGAACGATAGATGAGGAAGCTGTTGACAATGGGAAGAGTTCTTTAGGAGCAGTACCCAAAACGAACCAGGGAGCAGATAATAAAGATTCGGAACGTTTAACTAAACCTTCGTACGGTGAACTGCAAAGGCAAATTGCCGAATTGCAATCGCAATTGTGTCAGTTACAAGTAAATTCAAAAACCAACAGAAGGGAATCACTAACTGGAAATTCACGGTGGGGGAGTAGAATAGGAGAGCAGAATAGGGTTGATGATAATTCAGATTCTGACGGGTATTCGCAAAATAATTCTAACGGAAGACTGTCCAATCGAAGCGACTGTGGGGATAACGCTAGAAGCGTAGGATCCGATGCCGGAAGCAGGGTAAATACCCGTAGATCGCCTCAGAGGCATAGGGATCATGGAATTCAGGGTCAAAGACACTATCGTAGGATTGAAAATTGGAAGTTATCTTTTTCAGGGGAGGGAAAATCGGTTTCTGTTGAGAATTTTTTGTACAAACTCAAAAAAATTGCTTCTCGCGAGGGAGTCTCAAACTCAGCCCTGCTACGTGATATTCACCTTATTTTAGAGGGTATAGCATCAGACTGGTTTTTCACCTACGTTGATGAGTTTATCGATTGGAACGATTTCGAAGAAAGAATCCGGTACCGTTTCGGTAATCCTAATCAGGATCAAGGTATAAGACAACGAATTCAAGAGCGAAAACAGATAAGGGGAGAGAGTTTTATTGCCTTCGTAACGGAAATTGAGCGGTTGAACAAGATGCTTTCTACACCGCTGTCAAAACGACGAAAATTTGAGGTGGTTTGGGATAACATGCGGCAGCATTATCGAAGCAAAATTTCAATTATACGTGTCCGAGACTTGGATCACTTAATTTGGTTGAACCATAACATCGATGCAGCCGATCCTATGTTACAACAATTTTCTGACACGCGCAATCACAAACAAATACACAACGTGGATTGCGAGTTGTACGAAAACGGGAGCGATGACGCTCAAGACGTTAATGTTTTGAGGCCACGGTGGGAAGGTAGAGATGAGAACCGAGTAGCGAGACCGATTAGGAACAAGACAGGTGAAATTCAGCAGAGAGGACAAAACCAGTTGGGGGAATGCTGGAATTGTCGCAAAGTACACAACTGGCGGGACTGCCAAGAGCCAAAATCGATATTTTGCTATGGTTGTGGTGCATTAGGGCAGACTATTAGACGGTGTCCTAAATGCTCAAGTACATATCCAAGACCGGTAGCTCAGAGACAGGGAAACTAAAGTGGGAATGCGCGTTAGGGAATCCGAGCATTCCACAAAAAGAAGTAGTTCCCAATAATGAAATAAATTTTGACCCGATGAATCAGATACATACAATAAAAATCGAAACGAGGAAATGTCCGTACCTAAAAGTAAAGGTTTTCGACACAGAATTTACTGCTTTACTGGATTCGGGAGCCGGAATAAGTGTAGTTAATTCCCTAGAGCTTGCCGAGAAATACGGGTTGAACAGTTAAAGATACCTATCCGATTCAAAACATGCTCGAAATTTTTGGGAGATTGGAAAGAGCGAAATATTTCTCGATTATAGATTTGAAGGACGCATATTTTCAAATACCCTTAAAGGAAGAAAGTCGAAATTTAACTGCTTTTCGAACTGCCAAAGGTCTATTTCGTTTTAAAGTCTGCCCCTTTGGGGTCACGAACGCGCCATATACAATGTGTAGACTGATGGATAAAGTTATTGGATTCGATTTAATGCCATCAGTTTTTGTATACCTAGATGACATTGTAATCGCTACTAACTCGCTTACTGAACATTTTCGTTTGCTGCGAATAGTCGCAGTCAGGTTGCGCAACGCAAACCTGACGATCTCCATGGAAAAGTCAAGGTTTTATAGAAAACAAATAAAATATTTGGGTTATCTTCTGACAGAGAAAGGTATTGGAATAGATAGTTCTCGGATATCACCCATACTGGACTATGCAAGACCAAAATCCATAAAAGACGTTAGGAGACTTTTGGGATTGGCAGGTTTTTACCAGCGGTTTATGAAAAATTACAGCAAAATCACGGTACCTATTACCGATTTGCTAAAAAAATCAAAAAAGAAATTTAGTTGGAGCGAAGAAGCCGAGGAAGCTTTCATAGAATTAAAATCTGTACTCACGTCCGCACCGATTCTCGCCAACCCCGATTCCATTCACAATTGAATCGGATGCGTCAGACACCGCGGTGGGTGCTGCGCTTGTTCAAGAGCTTGATGGGGAAACTAGAGTAATCGCTTACTTTAGTAAGAAATTGAGCCGAACGCAAAGAGCTTATTCAAGCGTAGAAAAAGAGTGCTTAGGTGTACTATTAGCAATAGAAAATTTTAGACACTACGTAGAAGGATCGAAGTTTAGGGTGATAACAGATGCAAGGAGCCTCTTATGGCTATTTACAATTGGGGTGGATTCTGGGAATTCGAAGCTGCTTCGATAGGCCTTAAAAATACAGTCCTACGACATTCAATTGCAGTACAGAAAGGGTGCCAGCAATATTACAGCAGACTGCTTGTCTCGCTCAATTAATTTACTCGATATCAACTGTCAAGATACAGAGTACGAGGAGAAAATTAGGGAAATTAAGGAAAACCCTGGGAAATTTCCAGAACACCGCGTATCGGACGGTATTATCTACCGTTACATATCGTCTCGTCGGTCTGAAGATCCAAGATTTCAATGGAAAATATTGTTGAGAAAAAATGAGAGACTAGAAGTAATTAAGCGAGAACATGAAATAGCGCATTTCGGAGTAGAGAAAACTCTCCAGGCAATCAAACGAAAGTATACGTGGCCGGGAATGATGAAAGACGTGAAAAAGGTTTGTTCTGAGTGCATTAAATGTCAGACCTGTAAAGCGGTTAACATTAATGTAACACCACCAATGGGAGGGCAGAAGGGATTCGTCGAGTATCCGTGGCAATTTGTCACCCTAGATTATGTTGGGCCTCTGCCGGCATTCGGAAAGGGAAGACATACTTGCTTGTTAGTTGCGACAGATGTTTTTAGCAAATTTGTACTCATTCAGCCATTCAGGGAGGCAAAAGCCGTTTCATTGGTTGAGTTTGTAAAAAACATGATATTTTTGCTATTTGGTGTACCAGAAGTCATTCTGACGGACAACGGCACCCAATTTACCTCGAAAATATTTCGGGAATTGTTAGCAGAATATAAGGTAAATCATTGGCTAACACCAGCGTATCATCCGCAAGTTAATGATACCGCAATCCGCAAGTTAATGATACGGAGCGAGCAAATCGTGTCATTACCACCGCCATTCGTGCGACTATCAAACGTCATAAAGATTGGGCAAATGATCTCCAAACGATTGCATGCGCAATACGCAACGCTGTATACGAAACAACCAAATACACACCGTACTTTGTTGTTTTTGGGAGAGAAATGGTGTCCAACGGACAAGAGTATCAAAATATGCGACATCAGGGACCGAAACCTTCTGTAGGAAATGATATGGCGCAGCAAAGAAGTAAACTATTCGAGGAAATTAAAGGGCAACTCGCTAAGGCGTACGAACGACATAAAAAAATATACAACTTGCGATCAAACTCCGATTGTCCCACCTACACACAAGGGGAAACAGTATTGAAGCGATCTTTTCAACTGTCTGATAAAGATAAGGGTTTTTGTACAAAACTTGCCCCAAAATATGAACTAGCCGTAGTCAGGAAAATACTTGGGAAACACTGCTACGAGCTTGAGGACTTGACCGGGAAAAGACTTGGCGTATTTTATGCGAACCATCTGAAAAAGATGCACCCTCCGACTAAATAGAAATTTTCAAAGCTATGTAACTCTACGGAGAGACAACAACTAAAGTTTAAAAACATCCTTGTAGATAAAATTATGTTAAAAATTTTGTTCAATGTGAGAGACCGAATTCAAAGAGAAGCCAATATTTCGAAAATGGTCATTGGCGTATTTCGAAGTTCACTGTGCAATTGAGAGTAGGGAAGAAGAAGTATTGGCCAGGTTGAACTCAGGCATGAAGCATAAGAACGAGTCTGGGCGATGACCTGTACAAAGTAGTGGTAACACGATTAAGAAGCGAGCCCAGAAGGCGATGACTTCGCTTAGGAAATAGTAATGTCTTCGTCCGACATAATAGTTTTTCGTCAAACGTTCGAACATTGCATAGAGAATAACAAAATATAGCTGATTCACAGCCTCACATTTGGAAAATTGAATGAGAAACTTTTTTCTAGCTATGCACACTTCAATGGAAGCAACAAATATCAAAACAAAAAAACACCAAAAGGGAAACAGACAACAAACAAGGGAAGCGGATTTTCATATCCCACCCACTGTAAAATTTTTTTTTTGTAAATAGTTATGTTAGTCGCGCCTATCTATTCTTAATCTAGGTTAGTACTTAATCTAAGGTTAGTCGATAGGTAAAAGTTACCAATTTCATTTATAAGTCCATTTGTTGTTCGATGTTGCACTTCTGCAAAAATCCTCTGTCGTTGTACCGTTCTTCTTGGTAATTTTCGACTTGTAATAGATGTTTCGCTCGTAGATCCCTTTGTACATATTTTTCTCCGAAGTTATATTGCTTCCTTGTAAATATTTAGCCATAAGTATGATAAATAGATGTTCCTTGTATATTAGGTCATGTTTATCCAATTCATTTGTTTTTCTTGATTTTTTTTTCTTCGGTCAAGTCCTCCGTTAAACCTCGAGTAGAAGATATATAGTACACCGACCCTGAAAATATAAACAAGATTCCTATCAGCTTACCGAATATTATACAGTGAATTATAGTATTTCCTTATACTTATCCGACTTTTGCAGCTTGAAGCTAACGCAACACATTTTTTTCTGTCCATCTTTAACGTCACTACGTTGTTTATTTTCACGTTGACGTTTAGTCTAATCTGAGTTGACAATAAAACGGTATGAACATGTAACGCTCGAGTGACGACTCGGCGAGTACAAGTGTGTGAGGGGTGTTTGAGTTGTGATTTAGTTTGTTTTTTCTCGCAATATTTCTGAAGAAATATTGCAGACGAATTTTGATGATGTTATTTAATGTGGAAAACGCTTGCTGTCGATAACTCGAGATTTATTTTGGGGTGATAGCAACCGAGATTCACAAGTTTTGTGGGAAATTTAATGTGGAAAAGGAACATGAGCCGTACATTACCGGGCTAGCTGTCTGGTGGGGAACATGATTCTGGATTCACAAGTCTATTTTTTTTCAGATTCATGTCTTAAAGTTTCGGCTTTCACTGCTGGAGTATAAGACATGGTCTAGTTATGGCTACTCCTCTGGAATGCGGCCAATTCCAGACGGAAGTATTTTAATGTTATCGTTTATTGTAGAGTATGAGAGTATTGAGAGTGAATGAGGTTTATGTCAACATATTTCATGGGTTCTTAAAATTCCAATAGCCAAAATCAATCAAATTTTTCAAATTATTTCTCCTACGAAAATTAGATTGAAACTTTTAATTTTCAATCAAATTTTCGTACCATTAGTATGGGATGATGTAACATGGTCTCATTTTGACTTATATAGATATTGTACAAATGCATGATTAGAGTTATTTCAATGTTAGGAATTATTATTATAGTATGATTGTTATCCGTATTGTTCACCAAAATCTTCGTTGTATTCTGGTTCACTATTGTGGTGATAATTATTACACCAACTTCAAATCGAATATCTAGATAAGAATGGCACAAGACGCAAGTATGCAAATATCTCAGACACGCACCTTTTCGAGCGAACGTACAAAGCTTATGCGGCTCTCTGCTGCGGTTCGCATAGCTTTTATGAAAGTCCCTGCTGCGTGAACACTTAACCAGAGGATACTCGGTTAATCTTTTATCCGTCTTTCCACGGTATTCTCTCCGTCGGGCAAGATCTCTCTTAGTAGGGGAATTTTTAGTAGTCGGCAGAATCTGAGATGGCTTAATTTAAACGGCTTGAACGAAAAGGGATGCCAGTCCGGATTAACAACGAATTGGTTTTTGGGAGAACCTGTCGTTTGGAAAGGTCGTTGTCCTGTTTCGGCTAGATAACGTACTTCCGGTTCAAATTTCCCGAAGATTGCTCACTATTTAACTGAGGGATTCTCGCAGCGTCCAGCTTTATTTAACCTGGTTCGCGAATGTAAGTGGAGTGTTGGATCCGCGCGTTGTCGAGTGATATAAAATAATTAGGTAAAGTGAGTGAAGTTTTCACAGTCTAGCCAGTAACAGTGATGTTTTTCCCCCGTAAATAGGAGACAGAATTTAGTGCCTAGGATAATTTGTGCGGTATCGTGTGCGTGAAAGGCCTGAGAATATAAGGTAAAATTGATTTAAAAAAATAATTTCGTACACCGCGCCCTAACGCGTTTGAACAGCCGTTCAAACGGCTTTTTGTCTATTAGCGAACAATTCCCACCACCGTTAAGTGAACCATAGGAAACGGTTCTATCGATGCACGTGGAACGTGCTGCTTTGTCAACCACTTCTAGCGAAACCAGGATCGCTTTGTCCGCCATGGCTTAGAATTGGCTAACGGTCATCCACGGTTCAGTCCGAACCCCGTCGATTCTTCAAGCGTTTTCAACATATCGACAGGAATGAAATTTACCACGTCCCTCGTCGGCGTCATCGCAACCACCAGCGACGCCATCGTTTCGTCGCACCGCCGCCATTGTTTCGTCGCACCGTCGTCATCATCGAGGTATGCTCCCGAGCACTACAAAATTCTACGGTCAGTGAGTACTCAAACCCTTTTTAATAACATGCGCATGTAAAGTGTAATAGAAGATGATATAATGAAATAACCCGTTCGAAGAGGCCCGATTAGAAATCGATAGAACTAAAACCGCACAAGATAGGTCAGTAGATAGAGAGGGGGAAAGAAGTGAGAGATGAGACAGTAGGTAGATTGGAGGAGAGGTCGGCAAAGGCCGAAGATAAAGATGCGTGTAATTTAGCTACAAATAAACCAGACACTATGTACCGACGTTACCGATACTGTAAACCCACAAATCAGTTGAGATCATTTTGGCGAATATGAGAAGCTACCCCTATTGATTGGTTCGGTCTGTTAGGAACTTCACGTCGCTTGTCCAGTTGCGGTTCGTTCGTTTTCTTCTTTTTCGCTCCAAGTAAGGATTGCTTTGGAATCTCAATCCCCTCCACCCACCTTACCGACCGAAACGGTTAGTTTGATTGGAGTCTGTTTCCCGTGATGATAAAGTAGTGGGTGGTGGATTTTCGCTAACTGGCCGAGCGACGGTTGTTTCAAAGACCTCTTCAGCGTTTTTTTCCACTGGCGTTGAATTTTCATATAGCCGTTTAAGTTGGTTGTTGTTGGCCATACCTTCCGCGATTCACAGCTCGGGTTTTTTTACTGAATCCGCCCTGAAAGGAGATCTCTTGCCGGGCAAATACAACACGACGGTTGATCCCCTCCGGGGGTGGCGCATTGAAGTCAACCGTTTGAGTTCCTTCAGAACGACAATCACCGAACGCGTGACGATCGTCAGCGTTACAATATCTATATATATATATATATATATATATATATATATATATATATATTTATATATATATATATATAAATATATATATATATATATATATATATATATATATATATATATATATATATATATATATATATATATATATATATATATATATATATATATTTATATATATAAATATATATATATATATATATATATATATATATATATATATATATATATATATATATATATATATATATATATGTATATATATATATATATATATATATATATATATATATATATATATATATATATATATATATATATATATATATATATATATATATATATATATATATGTATATATATATATATATATATATATATATATATATATATATATATATATATATATATATATATATATATATATATATATATATATATATATATATATATATATATATGTATGTATATATATATATATATATATATATATATATATATATATATATATATATATATATATATATATATATATATATATATATATATATATATATATATATATATATACACGTTACACCACGACCGACCGGCCTAGGCGCAACCGGAGCCGAGACGTCAGCAAAAACCCAGCTGAGGCCCGTAGCAACAAGCGGAGGAACCAAACCAGCAACGAAACCATAAATTGACAATCGATGACGACTGCAGGATTCGATCGAACCACGCGGACAAAGGCTGCATCAGAATCGAACCACCGGAGGAACGACGAGTCAGCGGATTTAGTTTATTTAAGCTTTCTAGATTTAATTTTCAATTCAGTCTTGTGTGTAATTCAGTAGTGATCGGACATAAAGTGTTAATCGTAGTAATAAAGTTTTTTTTAGTTCCCGCGATAAATCACGGCATAATTGGCGCAGTCGGTAGGATAAGTGGTTAGACAAAGTGAACAGTGTTAACAGAGTGAATATCTAGTATCACAGTCACCGAGTTCTACAAAGAGGAACAGCCCACGTCTATGGCAGACAACTGATACACCCAGCAAGAACAACCCCTGAGTGAACATCAAGGACTTGCGGATATCAGAGGACCGATCCCGCCATTTGGAAACCTACCCCATCCATCCGTCACTTCACACCAAGACTCCAGGAGATGAAAGCAGTAATCTTCCTGTAAGTAACCACAATCATTTTTCTAAGATTAACACAAAAAAAACCATACTAATTCAGAGGTGCGAGCCCCCACCAGCGGTAAGCGGACACCTGAAATATCACAAAGTGAAAAAAACAAAACTAACAACTAACAGTGAAAGTGCAGTGTAAGTGAATACTGACAACAAATCTATACGCAATACAAAGCAAACGAAGTTAATTTATTATAATGGCCGAGCGCGACTTAATGATCTCACCAGATCTCGCAGCCCCAGAACTTTATGAAGAAGAGCCACAACCAGCTCCTCAACCAGCCCCACAACCGGCAATCACAATTGAGGGTTTACTTCAGCACATAAGAAGTTTAACCCAGAACCAAAATGAGTTGATTGGACAACTCAGAAATTTAAAAGAGAAGGCGGATGATCCTTTTATGCAATTCAAGACTCCAGACCCAATCAAAAATCTAACAACATTTAGTGGAAATAAAAAAGAGACCCATGCATGGCTGGAAGACGCGGAAAATACTCTCGAACTTTTTAGAAGATACCGAGATGAACCAGTGTATAGCCAATTAGTCAGGGCAGTGAAAAACAAAATTACGGGCGAAGTCAAAGAGATTTTGATCGCTGCTGGCAACCCGAACAGCTGGCTAGAAATTAAAGAGGTGATTTTGAATTCCTACGGGGATAGACGTGACCTTACGTCACACATCCAATCATTATTTTACATAACAAAAGGGAAAAAGACAATTCCTGAGTATTATAATAAAATCAAAACCATCGACACCGCTATCAAATCGACAGCGGCGACGATGGAAGATTATCAGAATGCAACTAAGGCAATAAACAATTTAGTAAGCTTGATGACGCTTACTAGATTCATAGATGGCCTCACAGACGAATTGTCTATGCATGTGAGGAGCTATCGACCAAAAACATTGGAAGAAGCCTACGCTATAACAACACAATACGCGAATGCCGCGTACAGGCAAAAATTTAACAAACATTCCAGTTCAACCTCTAACAATTCATTCAATTCAAAACCGTTTTCAAATTCCAACAACGGTAATCAGACGAATACAAAACCCAACTACACGAACAACAACAACAACAGCAACAACAAGCACGGTAACACGTTCAACGCGAAACCGAACGGATCAGGGAAATTTAAAACCCCTAGAGGTCCACCGGTGGACGACGACGTTTCAATGAAAACCGCAAAGTCCCGTACGGAGGTGAACAACCACGAAACCAAACCAAAACAAGAAAGCGAATTCAGCAAAAACCACGAGGATGAGTACGACACCTCTAATCAGCTGGAGGAATCAGCTCTGAACTCGGAAGACGATGATTACTTCGTCGGCGAGGAGTTAAATTTTCACGTGGTAGAAGAGCCACATCGAAAAATATAAAAAGAGATAACAATTTTGTACCTTATATAATAATTCAAACCTCGAAAGGTGAGATGAAATTTTTGATCGACACGGGAGCGAACAAAAATTATATTTCACCCGAGCACGTAAACATTGAAAATTGCAGAACTGAGAATAGAATCAGGGTAACGAATATAAGTGGAACACATAAAATAAACAAATCAGCTTCTTTTGATCCATTTCAGATCAAGAAGAAATTGAAATTTTATATTTTTAAATTCCACAAGTTTTTCGATGGATTAATAGGTTACGAGTCATTAAGAGACTTAAATGCTCAAATCGACATTCGTAATAATTCCTTGAAAATCGGACGAAAAACAATAAAAATGCAAAAAAAATTCCCTGAAGAGCAAGCAATTAACATAAATGAACAAGAATTTCAGTACATCGCACTGAAAACCAAAAAGAACGGTGATTTCATAATAGCGAATGAAAAGAAATACAATTCATTCACTATTTTACCTGGTATCTACAGAAGCAGCAATAATAAAGCTTTTGTAGCGATTCAAAATTTCTCAAAATCTTCACAAAAAATAAATTCGAGTGAAATCGAAATGGATGAGGATCCGTTCGATTTAACCGAATTGCCAAAGCAAATAAACATGACAAACTATACCTTTCGTGACGACCACATGAATAGGGAAGAAAAACAAGCCCTCGAAACGGTGATCGATCAATACAGAGATGTTTTATACGTGGAGTCCGACAAACTGTCATTCACACACAAAATAAGACATAAAATTCGAACGGTAGATAGTATCCCAGTCCATACGAAATCATATAAATATAAACGATGGAATTATAAGAGAATCAATCTCACCATACACCTCACCCGTATGGATAGTCCCGAAAAAGGCAGATGCATCTGGTCACAAGAAATTTCGTTTAGTGATCGACTACAGAAAGCTAAATGAAAAAACTATCAACGACAAGTACCCCATACCCGAGATTACCGACATCTTGGATAAACTGGGAAGGGCTACATATTTCTCAACTATTGATTTAGTTTCTGGCTTCCACCAGATCCAGCTGGCAGAAGAAGACACAGAGAAAACAGCATTTTCTGTGAACGGAGGAAAGTACGAGTTTACTCGCATGCCATTTGGGTTGAAAAACGCCCCGGCAACTTTTCAAAGGGTAATGGACTGTATACTAAGGGATTTAATTGGAGTATGTTGTTTCGTCTATATGGACGATATAATCATATTTTCCAGTTCACTTCAGGAACACAAGAAAAATTTAGCACAAGTTCTAAAAAGACTCAAAGAAGCTAGACTAAAAATTCAGCTAGACAAGTGCGAATTTTTTAAAAAAGAAACGCAGTTTCTAGGTCATACTGTCTCTGAAGATGGAGTAAGACCAAACAGTGACAAAATAGAAATCATAAAAAAATGGCCAATCCCTAAAACAGAAAAAGAAGTTCGTCAATTCTTAGGAACACTAGGCTACTATAGGAGATTTATAAAAGACTTCGCTAAAATAGTGAAACCGTTGACAGCACTTCTTAGAAAAGACGCGGAGTTTGAGATAACACCCGAAATAAACGCATGCTTCGAAAAGTGTAAACAAATTCTAACGCTAGATCCTGTGTTAATTTACCCCGATTTCAGCAAGGAATTTATTCTTACTACCGATGCAAGCGATTATGCAATAGGGGCAGTACTGTCGCAAGGGCCCGCAGGCAATGACAGACCCATAGCATACGCATCGCGAACTTTAAGTAAAACAGAGGAACGATACTCAACAACGGAAAAGGAATTTTTGGCAATCGTTTGGGCGGTCAAACATTTCAGACCGTATCTATACGGACGGAAATTCAAAATGTTTACAGATCACCAACCACTTACCTTCTCTATGACTAATGCAAATCACCGAATCATAAGAGGTAAACTGGCTTTAGAAGAATTTGACTACGAATTAATCTATAAACCAGGGAAACAAAACGTCGTCGCAGACGCGTTGTCTCGGATAAACCTAAAAAAACATAATCAATTAAACGCACATTCACAATCATCGATGTCTTTAAACGTGGAATCCTCCGAACGAGAAGAGGAACTTTCAGATGATGAAAGTGACGACATGACAGTACAATCAGCGGATACAAGCGATGATTACTTTATTCCGTGCACTGAGAGACCAATCAACACATTCAGGACCCAAATTATTTTTAAAATCGGAAAAATAGAGATTACGGCATATGAACAGATCTTTCCCAAATTTCACAGGCACATAATAGTCAAACAAAGTTATACGGAAGAAGAAATAGTAGAAATATTAAAGCGGACTCTTAACCCCAGAGGTTCAAGTTGCCTCAAAATTCCAATCTCTTTAGTTCAATTAGTTCAAGAAACTTACCGGAAACATTTTTCAACTAATAGCCCCTACAAAGTTTTTATTTCAGAAACCCTTCTAGAGGACATACGCCTAGATGAACAACAGGATGAAATTGTGAGGGAAACTCATAATCGTGGCCACAGAGGAATCAAAGAAAATAAGAACCAGATAATGCAAAAATATTTCTTCCCACAACTTGATCGAAAGATTAAAATTTTGATAGATTCCTGTGATATCTGCAAAAAAGCCAAATATGACAGGAAGTCATATTTTCTTTTCAGAAGTAATCATGCTTAGATTCATACGGTGTAACTACCAGTAATCATGGGGCTGGAATACGAAATGACGCCTTCGGATGAGTCCGGATTTGTCACATGGCGGAAGACTTAATCTTTAAAAAATCATGCATGGAAGAAGAACTAAATTTTTCTAACCGGAGGCCTCAAATTGTATATAACTGCACGGAAATCATCGTGAATATGTTTTTACAAAGTTGGAAACAAGTAACAATGTAAACCGGTTCGATCGAATAGCAATAGCAGCAGCATGATGGACTCACCACCGAATTTGATAAGAAAAAGCATTTTCGGCAATAACCCTTTCGATCGAGTCCACATTGACATATTCTTTTTAAAAGGTCAAAAGTGGCTCACCATAGTCGATTCGTTTTCCAAATTTGCAAATGCCATACCTTTGGAAACTAGAACAATAGTGGACGTAAAAAATGCTATTACAGAACACATTAGACAATTTGGCAGACCGAAGACTATTGTGAGTGACCAGGAACCTTCTTTCAGGTCTATTGATTTCATCGGATTCCTTAACGACCTAGGAGTCGAGTTACATTTCGCGAGTAGTTCAAATTCAAACGGTATTGTAGAACGGTTTCATTCTACCCTAATCGAAATTTATCGAACAAACAAAATTAAATTCAACGATTTGTCTACAAGAGATCAAATTAATATCGCCGTCGATATTTATAACAACAGTTTTCACACCGCTATAAAAAATTTACCGCGTAATTTGGTATTCAATCATTCGGGCTCGACAAACATGGAAGAAATTTCGGAAAAATTTAAAAGCTTGCAATCAGCGGCTAAAATCGAACTGGATAAAAGGAAAGCTAAATATGAACAACAAAATAAAGATAACGAACAACCTGAACAATACAACCCAGGCGATGCTAAATACATTAAAATTTCCCAACGAATAACTAAAGACGTAAACCCTTACAAAATAACTACCATAAAAGAGAATAACGATCTTACATTTAAAGACATCAATGACGTAAAAATACACAAAAACAGAATAAAAAAATAATCGTTTAAATCAATAACTTAACTCTCGTTACAGATTAACTTACATCATCCTAATACACGGCACAAAATTTAAAGAAATATCATATAATAATGGCATAATTGCCATAAAACTAAAACAAGTTAGGATAAGAATAGGGTTTGAGAGAGTTATACACAAAATCAATATTAAATCCATTGCAAACAACATTGACTACATAGAAAAAACGACAGAAAACCTGAAAATAATAGATCATCTCAGAAGGACCCTTGATTACAAAATCCAATACGCAAGAGGAAAATTGTTGAGTTTATATCCCCGCAGAAATAGAAGAGCATTAGTTAACGCTTTAGGATCAGTAATTAAACTTATTGCAGGCAATCCAGATAACGATGATATGGAAATTATAAATCATAATTTAGAAACGTTAGAAAAGCAGGGAAACTTACTCTCTCAATCTTTATCAAGGCAAATAATTATAAACGAAAGAATTCAGAATAAACTGAATAATATTACAGATATTCTCAAGAAAATAAACAAACAAATTGTAGACCAAAATAATAACTCACTTACGACCAATACGGACTTGGAATACATTAATCTTATTATGAACCTTGACATGTTAATTCAAATTCTCACTAGCGTAGAAGAACAAATCGAATTTGCAAAGCTAAACATTTTGAATAGAAACTTATTTTCATTAGATGATAAATTGTACATTTATAACAGACTTAAAGCACAAAAATTGAATCTGGATTACTTAGATCAAATATTCCAATACAGCTCAGGAAGCGTAATTGTAAAAGGCGACGAAATCCTAATTTTGGCGAAAATACCCATCCTAGAAGACAACGAGTTCGACCTGATCAACATCCAGACGCTCAACTTAAACAACACACGAATCAGTACAGACATCAAGCTGGTGGCAAAGCACAGAGACATTATCTATAAACAAGAGCACATTTGTGACATCTGCGAACCAACAACTCTTATCGAAGACGACTGTATCAACAACCTTTTGAATCATTTGACACCAAAATGTGTCCTAAAACCCGTCAGGCAACATATCAGAATACAAGAAATCAAAAAAGGAATCATACTATTGGATACGAATCAACAAGTATTGATTTCCGACTCATGTAATAACTCGAGATTAGTCAACACCCCGACTATTGTCGAAACAGACAATTGTACGATTAAGGTGATGAATCTCACATTTAATGGTCAAAAGCATCTAACAGACCACGAAGAATACCTAATACCAATCTATGGAAGGAAATTCATTCAACTCAACTACTCGGAAGAGCGGAATGAGATCACCCACATCAAACTGGAACACTTAAACAGTCTTCAAGAGATAAAGTTGGACCTGCATCGCTCGAAGAGGACAACAACCATCGGAGGAGGAATTCTCCTCACACTAACCTTTTTCTGCTCTTTTGCAATTTATATCATCAACAGAAGAACCAAATCTAAGGAAGATACCATCCTGAAAATCCATAAGCATGCTGAAACCACCACGGAACCTAAAGGAACCATTGGAAAAGGAGAACCCGCAACCTTACCGAGGCTCGTCCTTTTCGAAAAATCGTCCGAGGACGGACGACAATCTAAGGGGGGAGACGTTACACCACGACCGACCGGCCTAGGCGCAACCGGAGCCGAGACGTCAGCAAAAACCCAGCTGAGGCCCGTAGCAACAAGCGGAGGAACCAAACCAGCAACGAAACCATAAATTGACAATCGATGACGACTGCAGGATTCGATCGAACCACGCGGACAAAGGCTGCATCAGAATCGAACCACCGGAGGAACGACGAGTCAGCGGATTTAGTTTATTTAAGCTTTCTAGATTTAATTTTCAATTCAGTCTTGTGTGTAATTCAGTAGTGATCGGACATAAAGTGTTAATCGTAGTAATAAAGTTTTTTTTAGTTCCCGCGATAAATCACGGCATAATTTATATATATATATATATATATATATATATATATATATATATATATATATATATATATATATATATATATATATATAGATATTGTAACGCTGACGATCGTCACGCGTTCGGTGATTGTCGTTCTGAAGGAATATATATATATATATATACAATTTCTGTTCGTATGCCATCGAATACTTCGGGAACGGCTTGACGGATTTGCATGATTTTTCAGGTCACAATGCCATAAAAATAACAAAAATTAACTTGAAAAGATCGAAAATCCTAAAAAATCAACTTCCATCTATTTCCGCTTTTTACTGCAAGAACAACGCCATCAGATTACTATGATTCCAGAATACGTGCAATAGCCTATAAATTCAAGCTGTTGTAACGAGCGGGGGCCTAGTGTGGTTGGTAACGTCTCCGCCAACCACACTCGACGCCTGGGTTCGAATCCCACCGCCGACATAGGTGTCGATGGTTGTGAGGTGGCGTGATCCACTCACAACCAACCCAACTGGTCTAGATTCAATCCTAGCCGACACCGGGAGATTTTCTGAGGCGAAAAATCTCTGGGATCACGCCTTCCATCGCATGAGGAAGAAAAGCCGTTGGCGCCGGTCCGTTAATAAACGGGCCGTGAGTTAGAGTCCGCCTCCCTGGGCGCCGGTGAACTAGACCGACGGAAAATAAGCGAGAATAAAAAAAAAAGCTGTTGTAGCGTCGAGGGCTAAAAAAGAAAACTTCAGCATGAAAGTTCTATTGCGGTGGTTTCCTTCTTTCGTGTTTAAACGCCGGCTGATAGATCGTACATCAGAAGGTTCAAAATGTATATAAAGCAACCAAATGAGTGGAAAATAATTATGCTATCGATTCCAGTTAAATTTGTTATACAATGCCACCAATTAGACGAAGAAATATAGGTCGCCGGAGCCGCACGGCTGTTGCCTCAGCCAATTACCGAATGAACCGAAGCGAAAATCAGCGCCATGAATTGGATCGACAGAGAATGTCACAAGCACGGATGATGCAGACGGAAGAAGAGAGAGAAATACAAAATAGAGATGATAGAATACGAATGAAACGTAATAGGGAAATAGCAGAAAGATCAGGACACAATCGAACACAACAAAACCACAGTAATCGACTACACAGACCAGTCAACGTTCCGCGAAATCTTCAGCGTGCTGCATTTTACTACGATCCGTCCATTGATTATAGTGCAGATAGATCTGTCACTATTGGATCCATGACCGTTGTTTATCCTTATTGCAAGGCATTGAAGTTTACTAGCGAAACGCCAGGGTTGTGTTATGCAAGTGGAAAAGTAAATTCAATGGTGCTGAATCCTCCACCAGAGCCTTTGAGCTCATTGTTATCTGGAACAGGAAGAGACTCGAAACATTTTCTGCAGAATATACAGAGCTATAATAGTTGTTTTCAAATTACTTCGTTTGGAGCAACGCATATAATAAACAGCAATTTTTTGCCGACGTTTAGGGTACATTGTTTAATACTTTGAACGAGCCGTATTGGAACTTACGGGAAACTTTTAAATATGAATTGAAAAATTCTGTTGGTTTCATGTTTGCATTAAGCATGCGTTGCATCAAGTTTGCATAAAGCGGGTTCGTTGTTTCCAACGACGGATACACGTCATCAATTTCTCCAAATTTATTTTATGGGAGATTCAACCAAGAAGCTCAAAAACGATGAACTTATTATTCCATCACGAAAAGGGAAATTGTTCAACAACTACAATCGTTACTACATGAGCACAATGAATTAATTCGAATGTTCAAGACTGCTCAATGTCGAATGCCATCTGACAACCATAAGATTGTGATTCGAGCTGACAAAACTCCATCTGGAGAGCAAACGACTCGAAACGGAGCGATTGAACTTCATCAGATTGAATCAGAAAAAGTTGCGCTCTGAAGAATACATACATCTTCGAGATGCAATCAGCAGAGATGGCAATTCTAGCAATGTTGGCCAAATGACGATTCTACCAGCAACGTTCACTGGAAGTCCACGTCACATGAACGAATATGCTCAAGATGCAATGGCATATGTTCGTCAATATGGCCACCCAGATTTGTTTATAACTTTTACATGCAATCCACAATAGGAGGAAATACAAGATTTATTGTTTCCCGGTCAATCGCAAATAGATCGTCATGACATAACAGCAAGAGTTTTTAAGCAAAAGTTTAAATCACTTATGAATTTCATTGTGAAGAGAGGCGTATTTGGAGGGACATGATGTTGTATGTACTCCGTTGAGTGGCAGAAACGTGGATTACCGCATGCCCACATTCTGATTTGGTTAGTTGAAAAAAAAAAAAGACCAGATGAAATTGATGACGTAATTTCTGCTGAAATACCCGATGAAGCCACTGACCTATGGTTCTATGCAGTGCTGTTGAAGAACCTGATCCACGGACCATGTGGAGCATTAAACCCCAATTCACCATGCATGATCGATGGGAAATGTTTGAAGCGGTATCCAAGAGCATTGATCGTCGAAACCGTTACTGGGAATGATGGGTACCCGCTGTATCGTCGTCGATCCATTGAGGACAATGGCAAATCAGTAACTGTAAAAGTTATGGGCAGGATCTCGAAGTTGACAACCGTTGGATTGTTCCCTATTCGCCATTATTGTCGACGTACGTACGACGTACGTAGACGTACAAAGCTCACATTAACGTGGAATTTTGCATTTCCGTCAAGTCGATCAAATCCATATGCAAGTATATAACGAAAGGAAGCGACATGACTATTTTCGGTGTTACTGATGCAAATACGAACGACGAAATAACGCAATATAAACTGGGACGTTATATTAGTAGCAATGAAGCGATATGGCGAATATTCTCATTTGCCATTCATGAAGGACATCCGGCTGCGGTTCATGAAAAGGGCAGAACAACCACCATCTACAACATTGGCAAATTTCTTCACCCTATGCCAAGCTGACGAATTTGCAAGAAAACTACTGTATGCTGAATTCTCGAGGTATTGTACCTGGAATCAATCTTCAAAAAAATTCCAACGTCGCAAACAAGGAATACCAGTTGAAGGTCACCCGGATGTGTTTTCGACAGATACTTTGAGGCGGATTTATGCAGTGCATCCTTGCAATGATGAATGCTTTTATTTACGATTGTTATTATTCAATGTTCGTGGACCAACATCATTCGAAGCGTTGAAAACAGTTCATGGTGAAGCGTGTGCGACATATCGTGAAGCATGTCAAAAGTTGCAATTGCTGGAAAATGATACACACTGGGAACACACGCTTACAGATGCAGTATTTTCATCTCACCCGCATCAAATACGAACTTTGTTTGCAATCATCCTGATCAGAAAGACAAAACAAAAATGTAACAGATAATATTTTGTTACGAACTTTTTGTATCAACTTGTGTACTAAACTTGGTCTCGTTATTAGTTAAAATATCAAAATTCCCATCAAAATTACTTACTGATTATAACAAATTATAGCAAGTTTTATAAGGTTTTTGGCAGAAAAAGATCAGAATTAGCTAGAATGTACACTATTTTGTCAATTGAATAACAAATTTTGTTATATATATGCTTTAGAAAAACAAACTTTTGAACATTCAAGTGTATGATAACACAATTTGATATCATTCTGTACTTTTTATTATTCTGGTATATCAAGAATATTGCAGGCTTTGTTATTTCTATCAAGTTCAGAGATATTTGTGATACCCGTTTGTTATAATCGTTTGATCGGGTAGGCTCCTAGTTTGTTATGTGAAAAACCTTTCAGGTTGTGTTTTAATCAGGCTTCGAAATGGTCACGGTAGAACCACTTTTTAATGCAATAATCGTCTTTTTCTTCCTCCGACGCTACCAAGGCTCCTGTGTGGGCTCATTACTGCGACCAGAGGTTAGATATATTGTGATATTGCCCAAGTGTTTTCTGTACTCCGCACTTTATATTATTGGCAGTATCACTTATAATAAGTTAAATCACTTTGACGTTAAAACATTGAATAATCTTTATTTTCTTTTTAGGTTTACAGGTTGGTTCTTCCAGCTAAGTTTACGCTGCTTAATTCTAGTACTACGAACTAGTGGGAGAAAAACATAGCTACCTCATTTACTTGTCATCCAATCGTGGGCTAGCTTGATGACGCCGCTACGATTGGTAATTTGAATACATAACATACAAACATACAGGCGTGCGCGGCAGGCGCAGTTAGCCTGTGAGTTTGTTTGTTTATTTTGCAGCCATATGCGCACATCGCATTGGGCTTGGGATAGGTCTGGACAAGACATGGGATTGTGACATTGGATACTCTCACTGTGGCAGTAAGGCATTATGCAACTCAAGTGCATTAGCTTAGTTATGCAACTTGTGAGGTTGGAAATAATTTATTGGCTGGGAAGGAACGTGACCCAGAATAACTGCTGGACATGTACTTTAGACTGGTGAGAAAATTAAAGGATTTGTTAATCGTTTTGGGACTTGTGGGAATCATGAGTGGTTTGGAAATTATGGTTTGTGAGTGGGAAATAAAGCAATACTTTGCTTTGGCTTTTCTTGAAAGCATATGGGAAAAAGGTTTCTTGGAAACATATGGGAAAAAGGTGGACTTCGTTATTAATTTATGGTCTTGGGAAAGTTATCTTGAAGTTGTGGGAAATTCATAAAATTCAAAAAAAAAACATAATCTGGGATATACCATACCATCCCTCCAAGAGGAACATAAATGGTGAAATTGAAATGAAACCATTTATTGTTGTCAACACTTTGGAGTAAATTGAAAAATAGGATGTGCTATGTTTTTTCTTATAAACGGTATATGAATTTTATTACATTGAATGATCATTAATACTGTGCTTTTGGCATCGTTTGATTACTTATTTGAATTAAAATACATGGAAATGATTTTGATTTATATATGCTATCTGAGTATATAATATCTTGGAAATATTTGAATACATGTGATTTGAAATGTAATATGAAATTTAAGTTTTTATTAAACGGTTTTTGTGAACTAGTATTGAATGGTTTGAATTAATGTTTTTTATTTTGCAATTTGGATCTAAAAGTTCTTCTACTATATATGGACCTTCATAAAATGGATCCAGTTTTCTTCTGTTTTCAATTTTTAGATAAACCGTATCATTTATTTTTAATTGGATCGGGTTTGTACCTATTTCTGTTGAAATTGTTCGTTTTACTTTCTGTTCAATCAATTTATTTTTTGCAATTTCGTTCGATTTTTGAATTTTATATTTTAATTCTTTACTATATTGTTCAAAGTTGTAAACTGGTTCTATTCCTTGTTTGAAAATTTCTTGTGGTAATTTAGCTTCAACTCCAAAAACAAGTTCATGTGGAGAAAATCCATGATCTGTGTGTGGAGTAGTATTGTAGTTAAAAGCGTAAAATTTCAACCATTCATCCCAATCAGATTGATGCTCGTTAACGAAAGATCTCAGGTATTCATTTAAACATCTGTGATTTCTCTCGAGCGCTCCGATTGTCTGAGGATGATAAGCTGTACTAAATTTTTGTTTGATATGTAATATTTTGCAGATCTGATCAAAGACTTCATTATTATATTCTGTTCCTTGATCGGATCTTAAAGTTAAAAATGTTCCACATGTAAGTATGAAATCATTAACCAACGCTTTAGCGATAACATTTGCTTCTTTGGTTGGTACTGGTATTAATATAACGTATTTTGTTAGATCGCATTTAATAGTCACTGCGTATCTATTGTTATTATTACTTTTAGGTAACGGACCAACTGTATCTATTGATATAATTTCAAATGGGAATGATGGAGTTGTAGTTACTATTTGTTTTTCTTTTGTATGCTTTATGAGTTTGTTTCGTTTGCATAATTCACAGGCCTTGATGAATTCTGCAATCGATCTTTTCATATTATTCCATTTGTAAACTTCCCTTATTTGAAGATATAGTCTATGTTGTCCTACGTGTCCTCCTGTAGGTGTGTAATGATAATCGTGTAATATTTTCTGTATTACTTCCTTTTTTGTAACCATCATTGGTGGTTTATACATTATAATTTGTATAGAATACACTAGTGTATTGGCTATATGTTTGAAATTTTCGACAGTAATCATTTTGAATATTTCGTCGTTAGTCGACAGCGCTATTTTTCCTTGATTCATTTTTACCATGATATCCTCTAATTTCAGAAGAGCAGATTCTAAAATTTGACTTCCGTTATTTAACTGTTGATGCACTTGTGCAATAATTTTACTATTTTTCTTGATTATAAACTTTAATTCATTTGCGACTACAATTGTTTCTAACTTAAGTAATTTTTTTGTTTCAGAGGGGTTATTAGTCGAGTACGCGGAGAGGTGATCAATCTCTTCTGGCGTCGACTCCCGTTCATTCATGATAGTATTATTAATTTTACTATTTTGAGTCTGTCTAGTCATAGATCTCGTATTTATTTTTAATATATTTATGTCCTTCAACTCTTCTGAGGTTGTAATTATTCTTGACAACGCGTCTGCTCCTACATTTCCTTTTCCTGGAATGTATTCTATTGTGAAGTCATATTCTTCCAAATCGAGACGCATTCTGGTCAATTTAGAAGTAGGATTTTTCATTCCAAACAGATAAACCAAAGGTCTATGATCTGTCCGAACTGTGAATTTTCTTCCATACAAGTAAGGCTTGAAATAATTAATGGCCCAATGAATAGCGGTTAATTCTTTCAGAATAACAGGTTTATTTTTCTCTGCTTGAATAAATGCTTTACTTGCAAAAGCGATTGGTAAATTTCCATTTTGTGTTTGTTGAGACAGAACTGCTCCACATCCAACGTCTAAAGCATCTGTCGTCAGTATAAATTCCTTTGAAAAATCGGGATATTGCAACAATGTTGGTGATATTAAAATATTTCTCAAACTGTCAAATGCAATTTGACATTTCTCAGTCCAAACGAACGTCGTGTTTTTCTTTAACAACTGATTTAAAGGATATGCCAACGTTGCGAAATTTGGCACAAATTTCCTATAATAATTACAGAATGCAACGAATCTTCTAACTTCGTCTGCATTTGTTGGTACTGGGTAATTCAACACAGCTTTAAATTTGGAATCATCAGGTAACATACCTTGATCAGTAATCTTATGACCTAAATATGTCACTTCTGTACTGAAAAAATTACATTTTTGTGCATTAAGTTTCAGATTATAGTATCTCAAACGTTCAAAAACTTGAGTTAGATTTGAAAGATGATGATTAACTGAACAACCAATTATTACAATATCATCAATATAAATGAATGCTAACTCTGGCGTCAAACCTGCCATGGCTATTGTCATCATTCGTTGAAAACTATTCGGGCTTATATTTAGTCCGAAAGGTAATCTTGTGAACTGATAATGACCATTTTTTGTTGAAAAGGCGGTGAATTTTCTAGATTCATTGTCTAGCGGTATTTGGTGAAAACCTGACATGAGATCTAGAGTTGAAAAATACTTTGCTCTACCGAGTTGATCTAAGATGTCATCAATTCTCGGTAGCGGGAATTTATCCGCTAAAATCTTTTTGTTGAGTTGTCTAAAATCGACCACCAAGCGCCATTTTTTTTCATTGTCATTAGACTTCTTTGGCACCAGTAAAATTGGAGAGTTATATGAAGATACTGAGGGCTCAATTATGTTGCTCTCTAACATTTTGTTCACCTGTTTGTCAATCTCGTCATGCTGTGCATGAATTGTCTTATAATTAGGAATGTATACTGGAACATTGTCATTAAGAACAATGTTCTGTGAATAAAAATTATTCTGCATAACCACTTCCTCTGGTAAACAGAAAATATCTTGGTAGTTATTAATTAAATTCATAAATTTTTCTTTAGCATATTGCGGAATTTTTTCCATGTTAATGTTATTTAAAATTTGTTCACATCTACTTTCATGCTGACGTTTGTTTTTATTCACGTTAAGAATAACATAGTCAGTTAAACGACTTAACGTAGGTTTAAATTGAGAATAAGATATATACAATGGTTCATTATTAGTATTTATAAACTTAACGTAAGGTTTTATTGCTGAAATAATGGAAATTCCACAAAATACTCCTGGATAAATCTCTTCAGAATGAACTACCATGTCTTCTGAGATTCTTAAATGTGGGACTCTTCTAACGACTTCACTACGACTCGGTATTATGAAGCCTTCATTTAAGTTATCTTCGATTGGTATTGCCATCTGTACATTTCCTATATTAAAGGTAAGCAACCAATATTCGTAATCTAAAACACATTTATAATTAACTAAAAAGTCACGTCCTAAAATACCATCCGCTTGAATAGGTAAATCGGGCGTAACTAAATGAAAATTATGGTTCAAAACTAGGCTATTGTTAAAGCATAGTGCGGTGTTAACTAAGCCTAAAGTCTCTACGCTATTTTCTGTAATACCAACTAATTTTCTTTTATTATTAATGTTTACAGATTGATCTGGGTTGATATTACGCGCTTTAAATAACGATATATCAGCTCCAGTATCAATGATTAAATTACAAATTGTATTCCGGGTCATGTGCACTTTGACCTGGATAAAGTTTGATGCATTTAAATTAATTGTCAATATCGGTGTGGCGGTTGGTAACAACTGACTAGTTAGTCGACGTCTAGGATCAATTGTTACTGTTGGTCAAAAAAATAATTTGGATTGGAAAATCCATTTTGTGGTATTGCTAACTGTTGGTTATTAGCGTTTTGCTGACTGTTTGGTTGATTGGATCCCGTTGCTACTTGAGCGTAGCAGGGATTAACTAAGCGTTCATGATGTTGAGTCGGAATATTGCTTGGTAGTTGCGGAATGTTTTGATGTCTTGCGAAAAACATTCTTGCAGCTTCGAAATTTCTATTCGGGTTAAACTGACGGTTTTGGTTGTAATTTTGATTAAAACCTCTATTAAACCGATTAAAGTTTCTATTGTTCTGCTGTTGATTGTATTGGTTGTTATGATTGCTATGATTTCTATAGTTATTAAGTGGGAATCGTGGTTGATATCGATTGTTGAAATTAGTTCTTTGATTATTATTCCTCTGCGGTATCCTGTTCACGCTATTGTTTTGATATCTATTTCTGTTACTCGTGGCGTTTAGTACCACTGCGTTCGATGTTAACGTAGTAACATTTTCATTCTCCACCATTATATTAATGGCTTCCTGGAGATTGGTGAATTTACCTACTTTTAACATTATTTTTGTCTCTGAGTTTGAAGCATTCGCTACCAATGTTTGGATAGCAGCTTTTTGAGACATTTTCTTTGCGACTTCGCTCGGAATTTTTTCGGTAATATAGGTTTCAGTCAATTTTTCAGCAAGTGAATCTACTTGCTTAGTAAAATTTTGCAAATCGCTTGGAGATTTTAACTTTAAGTTATTCAGATTACTTTTAGCTGAATCTGACGTACTTTTCTCACTGCAATTGCTGATCAAAGCTTGAGTAATTCCGTCATAATCATCCGGAATTGTAGCGAATAGATTTCTCGCTTTCCCACTTAGTTTAGTTAAAATAACTTGAATAGCCGCTGCTTTGTTTTCAGCGGGTACTATTGTCTTAACTAAATTTACTGCGTCCACGAAGGATTTAACTCCTCCGGAGTTTCCATCATACGCAGGAATTAAGGTAGCCAGTTCGGCTGCTGTTTTTATATTAAGTGCCATTGATACTGCGGTATGAGCACGTTTACACCAAATGATTAATTTGGCTAAAATTTTTAATTTAAATTTTCTTTTTATTAAGTGAATATCACTGTTCGTTCTCGAGAACGAGTTAGTGGTACTCGGTGTTGCTAATTTATTATCGCTGTTTGCTCTTGAAAGCGAATCATTAATGTCGGGTTTCAGAAGAAGTTTTTTATTAGTAACTTCAGGCTCAATATCATACCCTCTTTGAGTCACTGGGGTGTTGTCCAGAATATTTATGCATTTGTTATATGTTTCCTTTAATTTAGTATAGACTTCTACTTCCTCATTCCAGTTTTCAGTTCTGATTCTATACCGTAGGGATTGTAATAAGATTTTATATTCTGTAAACAATTCCTGAAGTTGAATTGTTTTGGTTTGTATGCCCGATAATGTTCTTCCTCTAGTTTTATTTTTATATAAATTAAGATATTCTCTGTTTATGAAAGCTTCAATCTCTTTCAACCGTTCCATCTACTACTAACTAAATTCGATATAGTCAGGGCCGGATTTACGATCGTGGGGGCCCGGGGCCCAGTTATAGTGGGGGCCCCGAAATAAAACAAAACCTTTTTTTTATCGTACGAGTTAAAAACATTTATTTGCTATTGAAAAGTTATCAAAAATTTGTTAAATTTTTTCTTTCGTGTTGTTTTGCAGAAAACTTATTATTTAAATAATCAACATTCAACTCCTTCAGTATACTCGTACTCGAAACTTAATAATGCTAAGACTGCCTTTCATTCTCCACAGTCGTACGCAATCTATTTTTAATTAGTTTCATCTTCGATTTTTTTTTCTTGACACCTGAAAAAAAACCTAATTTGAAAAAATTGCGATCCACAGGCAAAAATTTGCACACAATTTGAGAAAGACTGCGCAAAAATAAGACGACTCTGACAATAATCTACAGAAACTAGGAAAAAACTACACACATCTGCAGGTCAATTAAATCTGCACACGAACTCAGA
Source organism: Wyeomyia smithii (assembly GCF_029784165.1). NCBI lineage: Eukaryota > Metazoa > Arthropoda > Insecta > Diptera > Culicidae > Wyeomyia > Wyeomyia smithii. Next base: position 160,031,775 of record NC_073696.1, on the reverse strand, counting down.
AAATCTGCATTTTGCAAAGCACATCTGGTGTTCCTGATTCGGACAAGTTAGCAAAAGCAATGCATTAAAAAAACTTGTGGGTTATTTTCTTTCTCTGCTTTATCTCCCATGCGCGCTGGTTCGATTCAAATGGTGTGTTAATGTGTGTCATTCCAAGAGAATCCAAGGCAGGGATGCCACATATACAGATTTTTCTGTATTATACAGATTTTTGAATTAAAAAAGCAATACAGAATCTGTATTACAGAATTACAGAATATTGTCAAAAATACAGATTTTACAGAATCTTTTGCTATTCGAAATGAAATCAATTTTTTGGAAGGTTAAATTCAACTCAACGACCTTCAAACTTTTGTGAAAAAACCTGATGCTGTTTATGTTAGTATCGTTGCAGAAGAAGAGGGATGAGGCTTGGACGAAGGCGGAAAATAACGTTTCGAAATATTTGACGGGATTTCTATTTAAAATTTGTGAAACAAATTGCAAAGCTGTTCGATTTTATCGATTCTGTTGTAAAAACGGTAGCTTTATTCAATTCTAAACATTCGTGAAATTGGAAAATTTAAATGATTTGATTTCCAAAATTCGTAACAGTAACTGATCGACAAGACATGAATAACGAGTTTTACTCGCTAAGAACAAACTTTTTGACCGGAAGATTCGATGAAACAGATGACTTAACTTGGTCTGAGTAGTTGGACGCCACAATGCGAATGGTAAATTTATGTTTCCGTTACTGAGATCATTTGTGCGAATTTTTTCAATAATTCCACATTCTTCGGCTTATGTAGAACGCATATTTTCAATATATAATTGCAGCAAGTCTAAAGCCAGAAATCTCATGGCCCCTAAGCTTATGAGCTCAATTTTAAAAGCTAAAAGCTACGTTGCTAACCAAGCAGGAGCTACTAGAATTAAATTAACAAAAACATGCATGAACATCACGTAAAGATAAATAAGCAATATCGTGTTCAGTTACTACATTTGATTAACTCGCCTAATTATAAGTTTGGAACCAATAAAAAATTAGGCCAAAGCAAAAAATGGTGATTTGTTTCAATATATTCTTTAAGGAAGAAGATTTTCATGCAACATTTTTAGTTTGCTGGATACAGATTTTTTATATAGATTTTTTAGCCCATGAAACAGATAATACAAACATTTTCGAGCAAAAATACAGAAATAAATGTGGCAACCCTGATCCAAGGGGAGCTCCATGGATGTAGTTGTGATATTGACGCTAGCGAAAAAATAACACTGAAAGAAAGTGTCAGATTGAAATGGTCTGATCAAATTTTCTTACTGTAATTCGAACTTTTGATTAAATCTTATTTTTTAAAGAGAAAAAATCTTTTTCTCAATTTGTGGGGGCCCCAAAAATGTGGGGGCCCGGGCCCCCTGGGCCCCCCCATAAATCCGGCTCTGGATATAGTGCAAAATCATTTGCTTAAATTTTAGCATGAACAGATTTTTAATTTTAAATTATTATATTGATTATGCAAACACAAAATTCTAGCAGAGTTTTTTTTTTAATTTTAAATTATTATATTTATTATACAAACACAAGTATCACTTATCTGGCAATACTGCTGCTGTCGTGTCGTACAGGCTGGTTGACAATCGGTGATGAAGCTTGACCTCTGCTGCTGATGCGAACATTTCGATAACTGTACACTAGTGAATCCATTGATGGTGACGGTTTGTTTGGTTTATTTTTATATATATTTTTTAAACACTGTTTACCTGCTTCGGGCGAGGTAGCTACCGTTAAGTTTTTTATCAAAAATGTTTCAATTTTTTTTTTTAACACTGTTTACCTTCTTCAGGCGAGGTAGTTGCCCATGACTGTTTTTAATTATTGTTTATTTAAACACTTTTAACAGCCATCTTTCGGTGGCATAAAGTCTTTTGAAAGTTCACTACACGTGGCTGATGTCGTGGGGACTTTTCGCGATTTTCAGCACGCGCTTATTAATGCGCCGTTTCAACATTTCATACGCGGTTAGCAATAGTTCAACATTTACGCTCACCCGCGTAGAAGGCTTTTTTCTGTGCCTTCGTCATACGGGGTGGCGTTTTTTTATAATTTTCTTCTGTTCTACATTTGGGGTGTACGCAGGGGCGTCTGCGTCGTCCCAACACTCTTCACTCTGCATTTCTGAGCAGGTCACTAAGTCTCTTTTTTTTCAATTTTCGAGGACTTAACACTTTCCGTATTTGCTTCACTTTTCACCTCACGGCCACGAACTTCTGCAATCCGACAATTTGCAGATCACTCTGTCGGTCGCCATATAATAGGTTAAATCACTTTGACGTTAAAACATTGAATAATCTTTATTTTCTTTTTAGGTTTACAGGTTGGTTCTTACAGCTAAGTTTACGCTGCTTAATTCTAGTACTACGAACTAGTGGGAGAAAAACATAGCTACCTCATTTACTTGTCATCCAATCGTGGGCTAGCTTGATGACGCCGCTACGATTGGTAATTTGAATACATAACATACAAACATACAGGCGTGCGCGGCAGGCGCAGATAGCCTGTGAGTTTGTTTGTTTATTTTGCAGCCATATGCGCACATCGCATTGGGCTTGGGATAGGTCTGGACAAGACATGGGATTGTGACATTGGATACTCTCACTGTGGCAGTAAGGCATTATGCAACTCAAGTGCATTAGCTTAGTTATGCAACTTGTGAGGTTGGAAATAATTTATTGGCTGGGAAGGAACGTGACCCAGAATAACTGCTGGACATGTACTTTAGACTGGTGAGAAAATTAAAGGATTTGTTAATCGTTTTGGGACTTGTGGGAATCATGAGTGGTTTGGAAATTATGGTTTGTGAGTGGGAAATAAAGCAATACTTTGCTTCGGCTTTTCTTGAAAGCATATGGGAAAAAGGTTTCTTGGAAACATATGGGAAAAGGGTGGATTTCGTTATTAATTTATGGTCTTGGGAAAGTTATCTTGAAGTTGTGGGAAATTCATAAAATTCAAAAAAAATCATAATCTGGGATATACCATACACTATTGATAGTAAGTGATACGCTTATCATTCATATCGTTCTTGTGTGTAAGTTTTACCTTTACGTTTCAAGCTTAGTACTCTACTATACCGAGCCTCTGTCCCTTCTAACAATATCGCCTAATTACAATTCCCTGGAGAGAACTTTCATACGATACTCACACCAGTTTTATTATAACAGGGAGCTCCTCCCCTTTTTTATTTTAGTTTTATCATTATGAAGCAAGCACAGTACTTCGTTTCCTCTTCTGTGCTTTATTCGAGTAATTCCGAAATTTCCTTCCATGAATTTTACCGTCCACGCTTTCATGAACATGGGTATTTGAACAGCTGCAATAACAATATTTTTCTTACGTAAGATAATCAATTCTCCCCCCTCTCTCCCCTGTAAGATAGCGTAAGAAAATTGCATACCCCCCCTCACCCTCTATTTGCTTACGTAAATATTGAACGGCCCCATATCTACTATATAAATACGGGATTCCGTAACGCTTGATCTTATTGATATTGTTGCCTCAGTCTCTGAGGTGTACAGTAATCATCATCATTTTTAATCGTTCTAAATCAAAAATAATATAGTAGGACATGTAGGTTTTATACATAAAAATGTTCGCTGATGTTTAGGAAAGACATTTGAGAAAAATAATAAGTATCTAATTACTAAAACTTGAGATATTATTCACAAAACTACGTAAAACATGCAAAATTATGACTTTCTGTGATAAATTTGCCTCTAAATCAAAACTCAAAGCGATGACCTATATTTTTTTTCACTAAAATGTTTGTTAATGTTCAGGAAAGACATTTGAGGAAAAATAATTAGTATCTGATTACTAAAACTTGAGATATTATTCACAAAACTACGTAAAACATGCAAAATTATGACTTTTTATAATAAATTCGTCTCCAAATAAAAATTCAAAGCGATGACATGTATTTCTTTTTTCATTTAAATGTTCGTTGATGTTTAAGAAAGACATTTGAGAATAAATAATAGGTATCTAGATACTAAAACTTGAGATATTATTAACGAACCTACGTAAAACATGCAAAATTATGACTTTTCAAGCTGAATTTGCCTCTAAATTAAAATTCAAAGCGATGACATATGATTTTTTTCACGAAAATGTTTGTTAATGTTGTTAATGTTCGAGAAAGACATTTGAGGAAAAATAATTAGTATCGGATCACTAAAACTTGAGATATTATTCACAAAACTACGTAAAACATGCAAAATTATGACTGTATATAATCAATTCGTCTCCAAATCAAAATTCAAAGCGATGACATGTGATTATTTTTGCATCAAATGTTCGTTGAGGTTTAAGAAAGCGGCCATCTACATACCACGTGGACAGCTTTGGGGGGGGGGGGGCTTGGGTAATGTCCACGGTCCATACATTTTTTTTAGAATTTATATGGGCCGTTGTCCTCGGTGGGGGAGGGGGGGCGTCAAAATCGTTAAAAATCTGTCCACACGGTATGTAGATGGCCCCAAATACATTTGAGAAAAAATAACAGTTCCCGAAGTATTCGATGGCACACGAACAGAAATTGATTTTTGACGAAGCCAGTTCGATTTTGGTAACACGTCAAAATTTTTCATGTTGCCAAAGTCGAACCATGTAAAAAACGAACGGTTTTTTTTCACCATGTTTTTTACTTTTTGTGTGTGCTATGACAACTTAGACTCTAGGGATGGCCTCTAATGGATTCCAAGTCGTCATAGGTGTCACTTGATGGGTTTGGGTACGATAATCCGGAAGTATCTGGAACATAACTGGAATAGGTCCGCAAGTGGCCAATGGCGACCTAGGTACTCAATAAGACCACCAAAGTAATTAGAGGCATGGTACATATGGTAGGTATTGTAATCATTGTTTTGGTCATGGTCATTATGTATCCGGAACCAGTTGACCGTTTTCGGCCATCCTCCTTGGCAAAATTAGGGACCATAATACCTTTCTCCTGGTGGTTATTGAACTTAAATTGGTTGAAGGAAAATCGAGACTAAATCGAATCGAAACTAAAAAATATGAATAAGAAACCCCAAATTAATCCATTTAGCGGTGAGACCCAGCCTTTCTCATTCAAACTCATTATGTGTTCTAATAGATTTACACGAACACTTCAATTTTAAGAAAAAACAAAACACCTTGATAGTATTTGCTGGATTTATTTATCAGTCTAAGTAACAAAATTTTGGTAGCCAACAGTAACAGTAACAGCCAACTATACGGAACATGTAAAACCTAACATTCAAACACGTGTGAACATACATTAACACATGCAAATAACATTAAATAAATATGTTTCAAATATATGACGCGAAATTTTTTTTTGATCGTGGTATAATCGAAACGTCACTGTAATTATCTTTATTCATTCGATAAATATCATTTTAGATTCGATTATTTAAAATAGGATTTTTTCACAATTTTTAAACCACGTGTTTCATCAGTTAAGGAGTTAAGGGTTAACTAGCCCGTTCATCTGATATCAGTATTGTACATATCGGTTGTGTAGTTTCTGAGATAATGAAGTTTCGTGATTTTCACATTTAGATACATTACATTAAAACAAAAGTGAGTTAGTTTAAGTAGTCTTCGGAATATGTTTCTTTCCATAGCTGGATTTCACATTTTTAAACATAATTTGCCTGTTATGTAAAAGTCCGATTGCAAAAAAATCAATAGGGTCTTATGGGTCAACTAGACCTTCCATATGACACTGATTTCATGAAAATCGGTCCACCCATCTCTGAGGAACATTAGTGAGATTAAACAGTCTCCAACACGATTCTTTCTATAAATTTTGAACCACCTGTCCAATCTTTATAAAATTCAAATTCAAAGGGTTTTTAGGTAGCCCGTTCATTTAACCCTCTCCCGCTCACAAGGTTTATCATTAAAATTTATAGCTTCACGAGAAAATTCAAGCTGAACACTTTGTAGACTAACTAAAATTACTGTCAACTGTAGTATTTTGAAGAAAATGCCCAGTGATGCTCTGAGGCTGCATATAAAAGTTTATGGAACAATCGTAAGCAGAACAAACTATTTTATGTCAAGATATGATGATTATAATTCTTGGTGCTTCAGAGTCACCATGAGCGGGAAAGGGTTAAAACCAATTTTGTTCAAATCGGTTGCGTAGTTTCTGAGAAAATGAACTTCGTGATTTTCACATTTTGATAAATAATATAAAAACTAAAACTCCGATTACAATAAAATTTAATAGGGTTCTATGGGGCATCTAGATCTTTCATTTAGGAATAGTTTTATGAAATCCGGTCCAGCCATCTCTGAGAAAATCGAGTAAGATTGAAAAGTTGCACATACATACACACACACTCACACACACATACAGAAAATGCTCAGCTCGTCGAGCTAAGTCGAGTGATAGATGCCATTCAGCCGTTAGGAGCACTTTTATATCTTCGGTTTTGCCAATGATTGCTATACCTTTTTAGGAGAAAGGCAAAAACCGTTCGTTTTCGGCAGATGTGCCGAATTCGAGCAAGTCCAAATTCGAGCAAGCCAAATTCGAGCATTGAACCGTGCCAAAATCGAACGGGGTGTATATATATTTAGGTAATATTTTGGTATATACCTTGGTTATATTTTGGTACGTAAGTTACGATCCCGGATTAGGGTAACGGGGGTATTTTGGCCCACATGCATATTTTGGCTCACCCGGTAACATTTTACGCATTTTATCTGATAAATTCAATGAATATTAGAAAACTATGCATGCAACATTGAATAACACACCTAAGAATCATACTACACTATAGTTTTCGGCGAAAAACTGGCTCTAGGTAGTGTTATTTTGGAATTAGTTCATACATATTCAAAGTCATGGCTGAGTCAACCCAAAGTGAAGAGGAAGTGGTAATATACAAGTCAACGTCCGGAAGCTATTGTAACAAATATGTATGCTTTTGAAACAATTCGTTGGTGTAGTAACATCAATAAAATGTCATAGAAACAGTTTGTAACTCTAACATGTTGGAAAAAGTTGAAAAAAATGGTTAAACGCATGGCCGAAATATGTTTGCCTCTTTCTGAAGCAAACATCTTTTGGCCATGCCAAGTTTTGACATCTCTTTGATAACCGTTCGGCCGTTGCACGTGAACAAAGAAGCAGCTTGTGACAATTTACAGGTAATTACTTCTTAATTTATCACTTTTAACGATATGAAATTAGATGAGAATGCCTGTCAAACCGCTATACGTCAAATCGTTTCATTTTTAGATGCCTAAAATTTACAAAAAATCACAGCAGAAGGATGTTCTCCTCAAACCCACTATTTTTGCTCTAAAAATACCGATGATGATCTTAAATATAATTAGTCCGAACTATTTCCATACACGTCGTTATATCTATAAAGGTGGGTCAAAGTAAAAATTTGATGGACCAAAATATGTTTTTAGTACTTCGTAGAAATTTTGATATTTCTAGGATATTTTTCAATATATTACATTGTTGAACGGTGTACATTAAAATAGAGACTTAGCTTTTAACAATGGTATAATATAGTAGGTATTTAGGATGAAAAATTGTGTTTGTTTTAAATGAACTGTGCGAACACTTCCCAAAGCTGGCCAAAATACCCCCGTTACCCTATTCGGTATGTTTATAAATTAAAAAAAGCTACATGTTGGTGAGCTGAAGGCCCAAACTGAACTGAACTGATTTTTCATGTGGTTCGAAAATGATCGACAACAAAGGTCGGTGAATTTTATTTATTTGCGAAAAGATCTCACATGCTGTCGAATCGATTCCAGATCTTCCACCACTCGAAGAATATAACCTCCTCGCGGGTTTGATTTTCGACGCCGCGTTACAAACCCAAACGAAGCGATATCCTGGAGTACATATTGATAGACGGCCTCCCACGCCGTGGTGGGACAAAGAGTGTTCCGATGTATACGTGAAAAAATCAGACGTGTTCAAGGCTTTTCGGGAGAAAGGAAAACTCGACGACTTCAATCGGTATTTGGAGCTTGAGAACAAGTTTAAAAGCTTGATCCGAGCAAAGAAACGTGGTTGTTGGTGCCGGTTCGTAAACGAAACTTCGAGAGAGACATTGGTGAGCACTCTTTGGAGCACAGCCAAGAGAATGAGAAATCGTAATGTAGTCAACGAAAGTGAAGAGTCTTCGAGTCGGTGGATTTTTGCGTAAAACTGGTATATAAATATCTTGGCGTCTGGTTCGACTCAAAAGGCACCTGGGGTTGACATATCAGGTATGTAATAAAAAAATGCCAAAAAAGCGTGAATTTTCTGCGGACAAGAACCGGATCATGGTGGGGCGCCCACCCAGGTGACCCGATATGGCTTTACAAATCAACGATATTATCGGTGCTTGAGTACGGGTGTTTTTGCTTCCGCTCCGCAGCGAATTTAATCAATCTGGAACGATTGCAATGCCGTTGTTCACGTATCGCCTTAAGTTGCTTGAATTCGACCCATACGAAGAGTTCGGAAGTTTTGGCGGGCATTCTCCCATTGAAAGACCACTTTTGGGATCAGACTACTCGTATTCTCATCAAAAGTGAGGTTTTGAACCCCTTGGTAATTGAAAATTTTGATAAGCTTGTCATTAAACTCGATTTATGACTCTGTATTTCATTCACATGTCCCTAAGTATAAACCCTTCTCCATACAACTCCAATCGTGTCAACTTATTAGATACTTCTAATTCTATTGTGTTTTTCGATACATCCATGATAGAAGAAACTCGTGGAATCCCGGATCATTCAGATGTGCACCAGATCCCGAAAATATTTTAAAATAAATATAAGAACATCAACTGCGACATGCGTTTTACACTGATGGATCACTTCTCAACGGGTCCACTGGCTTCGGTATCCCCAATAACATTTTCACCGTCTCCTGTAAGCTCGATAATCCTGCTTCTGTTTACGTCGCAGAATTGGCTGCATTCAGTATACCCTAGAGATTATCGAAAAAATGCCCAAGGATCATTACTTCATCTTTACGGACAGTCTCAGTTCTATTGAGGCTCTCCGATCGATGAAAAATGAAAAGCACTCATCGTATTTCCTGGGGAAAATACGGGAACATTTGAGTGCTTTATCCGCAAAATCTTCTCAAATTACCTTAGTGTGGGTCCCTTCTTATTGTTCCATTCCGTGCAATGAGAAAGCGGACACTTTGACTAAAGTGTGCAACAAACGGTGATATTTACGATAGACCAATTGCCTACAATGAGTTTTTACAAATTTCACGTCAGAGTACGCTTCTCAACTGGCAGACCTCGTGGGATAAGGGAAAATTGGGAAGGTAACTACACAGCATCATCCCAAAGGTATCTACAAAGCCTTGGCTTCGGGGGTTGGATGTAGGACGAGACTTCATTCGCATGATGTCTCGGATTATGTCCAACCACTACGAGTGAGACGCACACCTACTGAGTATTGGGCTCACTAGTAGTAATTAATGCGTTTGTGGATTGGGGTATCTCGACATTGATCACGTAGTTTGGGTATGTGCTGAATTCCGTGGCGCCAGATCCCTATTTTTGGATACCCCCCGGGCCCGAGGAATACAGTCTAATGTCTCGGTTCGTGATAACTTGGCCCAGCGGAACATTTCATACATGATGTTGAGCTACGGCTATTTGAAAAGCATGTGTGTACCCATTCAACAATGCCAATAATTTGAACCATCGAAAAAAAACTACAAAGTATACAACCCCAGGGTTGTATGAAATGGTGACGTGGGACTAAACACTGTAATTAGGGGATTTTTTGTTACAACTTATACAGAGTCTGCAGACAGAATCAAGGTGTTTGCTCAGCGACTGTACGTATTTTTATTTTCAGCCTTCCTTTACAAACGGGCCTCAGCCTGCTCTTACAAAGGTGCATTAATTGGCAAATTCAATTCTCTTAATTTGCCTACAACTACATTCGCTATATTAAGAAGACAGCATATATACGTTTTTTATTTATGGTAAAGCTTAGAATAATAATATATCATCTAACAATTTCGAAATGTGAAAAGAGATTCTGAATGAATCTTAGTAAATAAACCAAAAATTCACAAGCATTCGCAGGCTCTTACTCTTCTATAAATGTGTATATAGTGGAGGAAAATCCTATAAGCGCACCAAGGTTTTCTGAAATTTCTAACCGATCGTTACAGTTAAATTGAATGTTTTTTAATTGTATAAAATGTATCGACTAAACGCTCACCTATTTTTCACATAAGGTAGCCTTCACAGTTCAACTCTTACACAAAACCGATGGGCTGTCGCATACGGGGCGAAACGAGTTGACTAGCCGTCATACCAAATCTAATCTACGAGCATTGGCGGCTATCGAGTACGCGCAAACAGCGCATTGAATTCAGGCGAGCGAGTGTGGAAGAGGTGCGAGTTAATTTATGTAAAAGAAGGTAATTGGTGGTAAAAGATTATTAATTGGAGAAACCGAGTAGTAAAACAGGAGAATCTAGAGGAATATTCAGGTAACCACGGAAACAAATATTAAATTCATCCGCCGCCGTGAAATACCTCGAACCTGGCTAATTTTGAAAAAATTTCCCACCCATAGGACCTTTTTTTGTTGCATTTAATAATTTTGCGATTGGCGATAGCACTCTGCACCCGCTTCGGCCTAGGCAGCTTTAAGTTGCCTACGTCTAACCGTAAAAGACCAGCGCACTCTCGGGCAACGGCCCTAACCGTAAAGGAGAGGAATCCCTTCTCGGTTCGGCAGAAGTCGGTTTCGTCCGTCGCCAACCGATCCCCGCCAACGAAGAAAGCGCCTGAGAAGACCCTTGCCTGGAACGCCTTTCCAGGTCGCCTACATACCACTCACGCAGCTGCAGCCGCCCTGTCGCTGACCGGCGGAAAATCATCGCTTCGACGCGGGACGCCGCACATCGAGCCAGAAGAGTTGAGAGAAGCAGTACGTACCTGTTGTAACACCCATAGACCCACAAACCACACCGTCCAATAAATACTTTTTTTAAAGAAGTTGAGCGTTTCTGTGTTAATTATATTATCGCGAAATCCCTCCAGTTTGCCAAGTAGCGCGCGGGCCTTGTGACTAAGTCCAGGTCTCGTGCTGCTGAAGTTTGCTCCTGGACAGTGGACTTTAAAAACATGTTTTTTTATTTCAAGTAACTGTTGAGAATAGGATTGGGACCCTTCTCAGTAAGATAAACTTGATTTTCAAAGTTCATTTAAATCCCATGAAAAAATATTTTGAAAATATGTATCCAGTTGACCTAACAGCCAAAATATATATGTGCGCTTATAGGAATTTGTCGCACTGTATTTAGGAATTTACTCTTTCAATACTAACCGGTCACGATTATTTAGTGAATATCGAAGAAAAATAAATAAATATCCGTTGCAAAAAATTACAATTCTTGTTGAGTAATTTATGGTAATCATATTTATGAGATAAACTTTCAATCACCATCAGCAGCAGTTTTTCCTCGATTGCACACGAATGTACGAACAAAAGTGCACCACTGCAATACGAATAGTCCCGCTGCAGTCAGAATAGTACCGCTGCAGTACGAATAGTACCGCTGCAGTACGAATAGAAGTGTACCGCTGAAATGTACGAATAGAAGAATACCGCTGCAATCATAGACGACGAGAGGTTCTTTACTTCACTGGTACTGTTGCTTTTACCGGTATGTTTTCTTTCAAGACATCCGTTTTTATTAGGTTCTGAAAGCAGGTTTAAAAATTGTTCAAGAATGAGGATTGTTTCAAACTTTTCGGAAAACTTTTACCTTCGAGACATCATATTAGTCTAAGCTCATGGAAGCAAAAATAAATTGACCAATTGGGACGGGGAGACTCTGTCAATTTTTATTTCGATATTGATACAGAGAATATCACAGGGAACGGATCACTTCGTCTGTGCTAGAAATGTTCGCATGTAATTGGTTCATTGTTCGCGTAAATTTGTCATTGAACATTTTTTATCAATTTTACCGCTTAGCAATGAAATTAGAGTGATAACTAGCATATTAAAAAATTGTTCTACATTTTATCTATCCGACAACATACTGGTTATTGTTATCCATCATGTGGTTATGTTGTTATTAACGTTTGAAATCTGACGCAACATTTGCCAGTTTCATTTTCAATTCTACAGAAAGCATCCCAGTATAGTAAACAAAGACGTCAAAACATGCTAGTTTTAGTCCTAGATTTAGTTTGGGCTCGTAGTCGGTAGTGAGGATGAAAAATTTGCTTTCAGTCTATAAGATACTCTAGAAATAAGATTTAGTTGGCTCCGTTAAACATTGTATGTATTGTGTCGTGTCAAATAAACATATTGTTAAAATAAATGAATTGAAGGTCTGAAAATAATAATAAAATCTCTAAGATTCTAATATTATTTTGAGGCAGTGATTTGTGTGGTTTAGTACAGGCTCTGGATTCAAGAATAGACCAAACGGAATAGTCCATTGAATTTAAATCAGGAGAGTTTGAAGGCCATTCATCTTTATTTAAATATCTCGGAAAAAGTCTGCTACAGATTTCCAGTGTTTTTTCGCTCCATGCGATGGAGCCCAATCTTTTTGTAATATCCATTTAGTTTTACCGAAATGTACACGTGCCTCAAGTGCCTCTGTGTCGGTTCAAAGGTTTGGTAAACAAATTCATTGATTTTTATACCCTTTTCAATGAAGATTAAGGGGGTTTAACCGGTAGCCGTAATTCCCGCCCAAACCGAAACTATATGATGTAATCATATCGTTCATACGCTTAAAAGAGCCTTTAGGTAAAAGCTGACGGTCATTTTGGTGGTTATGAAATTGATCCACAATGAGAATTTTCTCATCGGTGAATAAAATTGTGCGATGGCGTCCATCGATGAATTCTTTCAACAGCATCTTCGATTTTCGGTACCGATTTTCTTTCATCCTGTCATTTGGGTAATTATTTTTTGAAAATTATTAAAACGTAATCCTAAATCCTTTTTTTTTTATTCTCGCTTATTTTCCGTCGGTCTAGTTCCGCCACTGTTGTGGCCAATCACCAACGCCCAGGGAGGCGACTCCACACCCAGGACCCTAACTCACGACCCGTTTATAAACGGACCGGCGCCAACGGCTTTACTTCCTCATGCGATGGAAGGCGTGATCCCAGAGATTTTTCGCCTCAGAAAATCTCCCGGTGTCGGCTAGGATTGAATCTAGACCAGTTGGGTTGGTTGTGAGTGGATCACACCACCTCACAACCATCGACACCTATGTCGGCGGTGGGATTCGAACCCAGGCGTCGAGCGTGGTTGGCGGAGACGTTACCAACCACACTAGGCCCCCGCTCAATCCTAAATCCTTGTAGAGAATAGTTCATACAGATTTCGGGTCAATTTTTAATGATTTAGCCATTTTTCGAAATGACCTTCTAGAATCACGGTTAATCCAGTGATCCCAGGGGTCCTACCTGAACGGTCCTGAACGGCTCTCATAATTTACCAGCTCATCATATCGTTTTATAGCGTTTCTAATGGTTTGTATAGGCATTTTTAACATACTAGCGATACTTACTGGACGCTTTCCTTGTTTATACAACTCGATTACCTTACCGCGTAATGGACTTGACTTCATTATGACACTTAATGCACACTGTTTCAAAAGAGATTTCGTGGTTTTGTTTACACTAGCAATACTCATAGGGAGAGATATGCGAAGAGAGTGTAGTGAGCCAAACGAACATGCCAGAATCCGAGCCAAACGAACAAGAAAGGTAACACATTGAGAGGTATTGTAATAAGGTTCGATAAAGAATATATTTATTTTTACACGTTTTTCATGTTCCAAAGTTGCTTCACCACAGTGATTTTTAACTGGTGGTTCACAAACCCTTTGTATGGTCTACAAAATCATGACGATAGTATATAAAATTGAGCATAAACATAAAATTTAACACCTTCACGGTTTTTGTGATGCACTTTATTATTCCCCAGGACTTACACCGTCACCATCAGTTATATGAGCCGAATAAAAAAGTTAGTCAACACTGCACTTTTGGAATAGATCTGGCACCTCTGATATGTGAAACCTAGTTGCCAAATCAGTGGTTTTTTTCATCGCTTATCTCTCTCTCTCTGAGTATCTCTACACACCAAATTTTCATTGCTGGAAACCAGCAAAATTTTGCTGATTTTTGGTGTGCTGTGTTTCCAGCAAGAGGATGACAACATGCTATCTCTTTCTATGTTGAATGAGTGAAAACTCTTCCCGACAAAAGTGATAAGTATATGGAACTTTTGCTGGGCGTCTGCCTCGGGGCTTTATTTTTAAATAAAGCTACGATATGTTGCCTACTGTCAAACGTGTAGAGTTTAGATAGGGCTGCCATCCCCTTGGTTTCCAGAAATCTGTTTAGCAAAATGAATTCTGCTGATTATTCAGTAATGCTCAATTGCATAAAAATGACAGATCGCATGTTCTGCATGTTCAGTAAAACAAAATACAACTTGCTGGTTGTCAGCTATGACAATTTGCTGTACATTCAGCAAAGCATAAATCAATTTGCTGGTTAACCAGTTAATTTAAGGGAACCATCTTTCCTTCAGGCACCAGCTTCCATCCGTCCATCGGATCATAGCCAAATTACTGTTGAACTAGAGATGTATGATTATCATTTCAACTTTTAAGTTCATCTAGCCCAACAGTGACTTAGCTATGGTCCCATATCCGTTATCAGGAGCTTAGCGATGGTCCCGTACCAGCTGTCAGCTATTTGGCGCGTTTTACTAATGACAGCTTGACGTAAATTTTTACGTCAAAAAAATTCAGTAAATTGTAGGACTGAATTACAACAAACTTTTGAAAAAAATGCTGTGATTCAGTAAGAAATGGTTTGCTGATACACTTTCAGCAATGTACTTTGCTGAACCATAAAGAGAAATTTTGGTGTGTAGTTTACACATAGCCAAGTTTAAAAATTGCATAGGTAAGCTCATTTCAACATCTGTCAAATCTTAGTTATACACTGAAACAAAAAACACGGATTATTATTCCTCACCCTGTAAACTCTTAAATTACCGAAAATTTCGCATTTCAAAAAATAATACTGGAGGGAAGAGTTTCTACATAGGGCTACTACGTTGATTGCACGGAATGCATTGATTATTTAAAAACTTCGTTCGGAATATTCGTTCAATTTGCAGGTTAACACTGATGCTCACCTAATTTTTTCTTGCATCTTATAGCATTTTTTCTCAGCTTTTCAATGCTGGTCTCAGATCAAAAATCGGTAGTTGCAACACGGCCAGAATTGCATTTTTCTGATGTAATCCAATCAATATGGCCCAATCATTCCTTTTTACGGAAAAGTGCACATACAGCGCCAGACTCCCAGCGCCAGAGATATATATATATATATATATATATATATATATATATATATATATATATATATATATATATATATATATATATATATATATATATATATATATATATATATATATATATATATATATATATATATATATATATATATATATATATATATATATATATATATATATATATATATATATATATGACACATTCTACCGTGACGTTACAATGTTTTGACTATTCTGTTGGCATCATTTTGATTTTAACTTCTATTTTTTTCATGAAACCCTTTGATATTTTGATATTTTTACAGATTTGGAAAGAAGACAAAATTTCCTATAAGAATGATGTATAAGATATTTGTTTACTTTGTTTATATTAACGAGGGGAGTGAAAATGTAGCGTGACGTTACAACGCGCGAGAAATTGAGGTGTCGGGACTTTTCTTACAAAAGTCAAAAACTCTGCCCTGTTTGGAATTTTATAACAAATTTCTTCTTCCACGATTTGATAACAAATAATATTAGAACTTTTTGCCATGTTTAGAGTGTCTGTAACTGGTAATATCTATATTTGAGAAGCTTTTAAGTTTCGTGACGTTACAACGCTCATTTTTCAGCTAGAGGTATTCTCACTCCGTTGTAACGTCACGAAAATATGAATCAGTCGATATCCATTATTTATCACATATTTCTTAGACATTCTCATATGAAATAGTTCAATTTCTGATTTTATATATTTCTACTTCTACTTTATGCACTTGGTTTGTGGGGTTAGCATAGCATAGCATAGCATATTTGATCGCCCGTGTGTTGCCCGCGATTGACCAGAATCAGCTGAAATTGCACAAAGAACCGTCAAAATGGTGCCTAGGAGTAGCAAGCCATTTACAGTGTACAACTCCTGGTGATCTTTTTTTTCACTGATCAATAACGTAGCTGGCCACGCCCAATGCAGATCAATAGAGGAAGGGATATCGGGAGTGTTAGTTTAATACTTGTTGCTACTAGAGACCGAGGAATCCTCTGCATCGTCCACAAGTATCAAAGGAAGGAATAAGTGTTAGTGGAAAGGAATTGATCTGGATCCATCGAGGTTAATGGTGCGATCTTTTCTACACAAGTTCGCGCACGATATGGTTACCTTTCGGTCTCTGGGCAACCGGCCACCAGGAGACGATATAAATAGAACCGCGCCATGAACGCTGTATCGGCATACAGGAGAATCGAAGTTTCGTTAACAGTCTGTATCATAGCAAACTTCGCGTTTCATCCCGTGAACTTTTTTATTTTACCTAGAAACGAATGAATTTTGTAAAACGCAAAACCGCACGCCGAACGCTAACAACGCAAACTACTGGTACCAGTGGCAAATATCATATATGGCGTTGATTTGTGACATGATGGAAAAATGGATAATGCGCTCAAATAACCGATAGAACAAGTAAGGAGAAAAAAAACCCTTCGCGAGCAAAGTCTCTGACCAGAAAGCTACCACGAGGCACACCCGAGCATAGTACGATGTAATGGTCATTGATGCGTAGTCATTGAACTTCGAAACCGTCGTATTAAGATAGTCACACTGAGTGCAGTCAAAATACCGCGTGCGAAACTGAACTGCCCTCTTCGAAAGCAAACAAGAGCGTGCCGACCACTGGTATGACGGAAAAGCCAAAACACACGCTTTGTTTAAAAAAAAAAAAAATTATAATAATAATAATAATAAAAAAATAGATTACAAGGGAACTGGCGAAATTCCATGCATCCAAAGCTCAAAACATCAAACATCAAATATAAAACCCAGAAAAAATGGTCGCAGCCGTCCGAACAGGATTAATCATGGTGAATGAAGCGATCTTTCTGATGAAATCTATCTCTCGTCGTGAATTTCCTATTGAGTAGACAAAACTGGCAAAGTTCCATGCATTCAAAGCCATAAGAATTAAGAAAATGCAGATACACATGTTCGCCAAAACAATATGCATAAATGTAGGTATTAAAACCAAACAGAATTCTAAGTTTATTTGAAAAATGCCAAACCAATCACAATCAAAGTAAGTTTGGAAATTATTGCTTGGAAAACATATACAGAAATATCTATTCAAAAGCTAGAAAAATCATAAAATGAAATCAAGTTTCACCCGTGGAATCAAAACTGGCGCAAATAAAATTCGTTTGGTCATCGCCGTTCGAATCGATCGACAAAAAAGGCGTGTGGTGTTATATAATTGCAGAGAGAAAGAGAAACAAAAGCAGAAGAAATAAAACACTCACAACAGCCCAGCACGCACTGTGCCGAGGTCATAAAGGAAACGATGCGGCACGAGCATCGTCTTTCCTCACTCGAAGGAATTATCTTGAACTTGAAACTGACGCGCTTCCGAACACATCCCGAACTGTTTCGGCGCTACTGCGTCGCATCACCCTCGGCCCAAGCCTCGCGGGCAAGAAACCCGATCGAAAGCAAAGTGAACAAAGCTGCTCACCCTCGACTTATTCATTCTGCCATTCAATTAGAAAAAAATTGGTGTTAGTGCGTGAAACGTCGCATGGGTGACGCTCTTCTTGCACACAACCTTATTGCTACCTAAGTTCACTTTACGCACACTAACACAAACTCATGGCAAGCGCTTGCGGGAAACGCGCTCCGCCACCGAAAAGAGGATTTTAGCATTGGCATCACTTTCACCGGCTCAACGAAACTGCCTTATTTCGTAGAACCTTTTTCTCCAACCTTATTAAAACTTACTGAACTTTTTAAAATTGTGACCGCACCACAGGAACACTAAGGGAAATGCGGTTATGGCACTTTTCACTATTTTGCTGGGCGCTGTACAGCAATCAAGGACTTAATTAATCGGCGCGGAGCATTCGGAAAAACGAACCGCACTAGTCGAGCGCTCGCATCAAAAACTCTCAAAAAACACTTTTAAATTTAATAAATAAACTCACTTTGCGATAACATCTATAACTAAATTAAACCATTTTTCTTCGAATATACCAACGAGCGAAAATTTGTACGTCTGATTTCGGTCATGGCTTGCTTCGATCTCCTTTATGCACTTGGTTTGTGGGGTTATCCATAAACTACGTAACAAATTTACTTTGTCGTTTAATGTTTGGGAATGCAGGTTTGGTTCTGCATTCCCAAACATTAAACGACAAAGTGAATTTGTTACGTAGTTTATGGATAACTTGGAGATTTTCAGCGAAGGAATGTGAGTTATGATCAAATCAATTCTTTTCATAAGTGACATATGTATCATAAATATTCTCAAAAGTGTCTTATATGACATTATGTGTAAAACATTTTAAATTTATTTTTATTGTAGTTTTTTCACAATGTCTGAGTACATTATTCAGCATTTATATTAAAACAATTTTACAAATGTGTCGTTAATTCCAATAAATACAAGAAACCTTTCAAAAATTATAATAATAACGCAAAAATGCCGCTTTAAAGCTTTTTTCGCTCCCGCAACATTTCCTTTATTTTTTTAAAACTCACACTACTTATTCAAGAAAATTCGAGTGCATTTTTGCCGCCCGTTAACAATTTTCAATCCCCCCTCACGCAATGCATTGTAATATAATATAATAGAATGATATAAGAATTTTATATATATATATATATATATATATATATATATATATATATATATATATATATATATATATATATATATATATATATATATATATATATATATATATATATATATATATATATATATATATATATATATATATATATATATATATATATATATGGCATCATCTCACGATCGAATTCATCTCATTCCTGAAATTGCAACGACACCAGCGACAGTGCCAGTATCGCCGCCCAGTACCATTGAATCACTTCAACGGGAAATCGCGGAGCTAACCAGGACGGTTAAAAAGATGTTTCGTCCTCAAGACACCCACAGAACTCGTTCACGATCACGCAGCACGAGTAGAGCAGGTGAGAAACTCGACTCGACCGTCACACGATATGTGCTGGTACCACCGTACCTTCGGAGGAAAAGCACGCCAATGCCGCAAACCGTGCTCCTTCGGACACTCATCTAATCAGCATTGACAACACCCAACTGAAAAGGAGTTGGAAATTGGCAAACTTTCCGACTCAGCAAAAATTTTTCGTCTGAAAAGCTGATGTGTCCGTCATACCGAAAAGTTTAAACTCAGTTCGGGTTAAACCAACCACCATCAAATTGTTTGCCGCGAATGGAACCCCGATTAAAATGTATGGAGAAGCGTTATTAAAAGTAAATCTTGGACTCCGTCGAGAATTTCTGTGGACATTCCTGATTGCTGATGTGACATCCAGCATAATCGGTGCGGATTTCATTAGTCATCACGATTTGCTGATCGATTTAAAACGCCATCGTCTAATCGACAATACAACTAAGCTCGAAGCAATGGCGGTTTTAGCGCGGACCAGTGAATTTTCTATTCGCACTTTTTCTACAGAATCACCATATGCAGAGCTACTGGCCCAATTTCCATCCATCACACGTTTGGCTCCCCCCGGTTCAGTTAGTAAATCATCCACCGTACATCGCATCGTGACAACAGGTCAGCCGACCTTCGCTCGACCGAGACGGCTTTCGCCGGAGAAGCTTTCTGCTGCACGGACCGAATTTGAAAACCTGATGAAACTGGGAGTTTGCCGTCCCTCATCCAGTAGCTGGGCAAGTCCGCTTCACATGGTAAAGAAAGCTGACGGTACATGGCGGCCCTGTGGAGATTACCGCTCACTTAACGCTCAGACAATTCCCGATAGATATCCTGTACCTTACCTCCAAGATTTCACCACCATTTTGCAAGGTAAAACCATTTTTTCTAAGGTTGACTTGCAAAAGGCCTTCCACCAAGTGCCCATCCATCCCGACGACATTCCAAAGACTGCGATCACCACACCATTTGGATTATTTGAGTTTCCCTTTATGACATTCGGCCTACGCAACGCTGCTTAAACATTCCAGAGGCTGATACACGAAGTTTTACGAGGATTAGATTTTGTATACCCATACATCGACGACATCTTCATCGCTTCGTCTTCACCAGAGGAACATCATAATCATCTCCGACAGCTTTTTGTGAGACTGGCAAATCACAACCTAGCGATCAATACAGCGAAATGTGAGTTCGGCCGAACTGAAATTATATTCGTTGGTCACTCAGTTTCAGCCGAAGGCATACGGCCGATACCCGAGCGCGTCGAAGCTATACGCAATTTTCAGCGTCCCACCACAGTTAAGGATCTCAAAAGTTTTCTCGCAATGATCAACTTCTATCGGAGATTCATCCCGAATGCCATACTAACACAAGCGCCACTGCTCGAAATGATCCCTGGAAATAAGCGAAATGATCGCTCACCACTCACTTGGTCGGAACAGACAGCAGCAGCATTCGAACAGTGTAAGCAACAATTGGCACAATCTGCATTGCTCGCTCACCCAGCAAAGGACGCAGAGCTATCTTTATGGGTGGATGCATCAAATACTGCAGCTGGAGCTGTTCTTCATCAAATTATCGATGGAAACACACAACCATTAGGTTTCTTTTCCAAAAAATTTGATAAGGCTCAACTTAAATACAGCACGTACGATCGAGAGTTAACTGCAATTTATCTGGCCACAAAACATTTCAAATACATGCTGGAAGGAAGAAATTGTCACATATACACTGATCACAAACCTATCATATTCGCATTCCAACAGAGTCCCGAAAAAGCTACGAATCGTCAAGCCCGACAATTAGACTACATCGGCCAAATCACCACCGATATACGACATGTAACTGGAAAAGAGAATATCACGGCTGATCTTCTCTCTCGAATCGCGGCCGTTCATAGTGTCCCGTTAGTTGATTTTGATGCTCTCGCAGCTGACCAAGAAACCGACGACGAGCTGCGAAACATACGCGAAGGTAAATTAAAATCGTTGAAGCTTAAACGTTTCACTGTTCCAGGCAGCTCCAATCAGTTATACTGCGATTATTCGGGTGATAGGATCAGACCATTTGTCACAAGCAAATTTCGGGATATTTTTTTGAAAGCGACGCACTGCCTGGCTCATCCTGGTACCCGCGGTACGGCCAAGCTGATGACGCAGAGATCCGTTTGGCCAGACATACGAAAGGATAGCATCGCCTACGCAAGAAATTGGGTTGACTGTCAACGTTCAAAAGTTACCCGTCACACGCACTCATCTCCTGGCCGGTATGCTTTACCTGATAACAGGTTTAGGCACATAAACATCGACATCGTCGGACCTTTTCCGCTGAGTAACGGACACCGATATTGTCTTACAATTATCGACAGATTTTCTCGATGGCCGGAGGCGATCCCAGTTCCCGATATGACTGCGCAATCCATCGCTCATGCCCTAGTAAACGGTTGGATATCCCGCTTTGGTGTGCCTACGCATATCACGACAGATCAAGGACGTCAATTCCAGTCATCACTGTTCGCAGAATTAGTGCGTATTTGCGGAATAAACCATCTTCGCACCACACCGTACCACCCTCAATCTAATGGTATTATTGAGCGGTGGCACAGAACACTCAAAGCAGCTATAGTTTGTCATAACCCCGATCGTTGGACCGAACATCTTCCGATGATTCTCCTCGGATTAAGGACTGTCTACAAGGAAGACATCAGATCGTCACCAGCAGAAATGGTTTATGGAATGACACTTCGGATACCCTCGGATTTCCTCGTGGAATCATCTCGTAGCACATCGGAATCAGAATTTTTGAGTGATCTTCGGAATACTATGCGTGAGCTTCGTCCAGCCGAAACAGCTTGGCACAGCAAGCCAAATGTGTTTATGCATCCGGATCTCAACACATGTGAGCAAGTATTCGTTCGTAACGACTCGATTAGGCCATCGCTAACACCACCTTATGATGGGCCTTATCCTGTGCTGAAGCGTACTGATAAGTACTACGAAATCAGCATTAACGGACGGACTGCAAACATTTCCATCGATAGATTAAAGCCTGCATACATACTCGAGGATCATCACCGAAAAAAAGCTACATCCGATAATTCTGCAACAACTACATTAACACAGCAGCCGCCTACAATCACCCGTTCTGGGAGACGAGTAAAGGTCCCCGATCGTTTTCACTGACCATCGCCAGCTCTAGAAAGGGGGTACTGTAGCATCATCTCACGATCGAATTCATCTCACCGATTAGCCTCAACTCACTACCGAAGTCATCACATCGTTCAGCTTCATCTCACGATCAAAGTCATCACATCAAACCACAAGCTACAACAGTGCGACATCGGCAGCAGAGGCGACAAGACATTTGTGGTACAATGACCTTTCTCAGTTGGGATAAAACGCACAGAACGAAATGCGAAACATTGATTTCTATACTTCATATTCAATATTGTATTGACGAATTGTATTTACTTAACAATTGTTTTATTCCCTATATAAGCCAAAATGGCAAGCCTAATCAATCAGTTCTTAACTAGCTCTAAACTACTACGCGTCTTCTTAGTAAGATTTCCGATAACCACCCGACTTGCCATATATATATATATATATATATA